>NW_027423460.1:0-72593 GCF_048934315.1 Petromyzon marinus
GGCGGTCCGGGGCGGGTCCCAGGCGGTCCCGGGCGGTCCTGGGCGGTCCCGGGCGGTCCCGGGCGGTCCGGGCGGTCCGGGGTGGTCCGGGCGGTCCCGTGCGGTCCCGGGCGGTCCCGGGCGGTCCCGGGCGGTCCCGGGCAGTCCGGTGCGGTCCCGGGCGGTCCGGGCGGTCCCGGGCGGTCCCGAGCGGTCCCGGGCATTCCAGGGCGGTCCCGGGCGGTCAGGGGCGGTCCCGGGCGGTCCCGGGGTGGTCCCGGGCGGTCCCGGGCGGTCCGGGTGTGGTCCTGGGCGGTCCGGGTGCGGTCCCGGGCGGTTCGGGGCGGTCCCGGGCGGTCCCGGGCGGTCCCAGCGGTCTCGGGCGGTCCCGGGCGGTCCAGGGCGGTTCCGGGCGGTCCTGGGCGGTCCGGCGTTCCAGGGCGGTCCTTGGCGGTCCCCGGCGGTCCCGGGCGGTCCCAGGCGGTCCCGGGCGGTCCCTTGCGTTCCAGGGCGGTCCCGGGCGGTCCAGGGCGGTCCCGGGCGGTCCTGGGCGGTCCCGGGCTGTCCGAGGCGGTTCCGGGTGGTCCGGGGCGGTCCCGGCCGGTCCCGGCCGGTCCCGGGCGTTCTAGGGCAGTCCCGGGCGGTCCGGGGCGGTCCCGGGTGGTCCGGGCGGTCCCGGGCGGTCCTGGGCAGTCCCGGGCGGTCCGAGGCGGTCCCGGCCGGTCCGGGCGGTCCCGGGCGGTCCCGGGCGGTCCCGTGCGGTCCCGGGCGGTCCCGGGCGGTCCCGGGCGGTCTGGGGCGGTCCCGGGCGGTGCCAGGCGGTCCCGGGCGGTCCCGGGCGGTCCCGGGCGGTCCCGGGCGGTCCCGGGCGGTCCCGGACGGTCCCGGGTGGTCCAAGGCGGTCCCGGGCGGTCCTGGGCGGTCCCGGGCGGTCCGAGGCGGTCCCTGGCGGTCTGGGGTGGTCCCGGGCGGTCCCGGGCGGTCCCGTGCGGTCCCGGGCGGTCCCGGGCGGTCCCGGGCGGTCTGGGGCGGTCCCGGGCGGTCCCAGGCGGTCCCGGGCGGTCCCGGGCGGTCCTGGGCGGTCCCGGGCGGTCCCGGGCGTTCCAGGGCGGTCCTGCGCGGTCCCGGGCGGTCCCGGGTGGTCCCGCGCGGTCCCGGGCGGTCCGGGCGGTCCCGGGCGTTCCAGGGCGGTCCTGCGCGGTCCGGGCGGTCCCGGGTGTCCCGGGCGGTCCCGGGCGGTCCGGGCGGTCCCGGGCGGTCCCGGGCGGTCCCGGGCGGTCCCGGGCGGTCCTGGGCGGTCCCGGGCGGTCCGAGGCGGTCCCGGGCGGTCCGGGGCGGTCCCGGGCAGTCCCTGGCGGTCCCGGGCGTTCTAGGGCGGTCCCGGGCGGTCCGGGGTGGTCGCGGGTGGTCCGGGGCGGTTCCGGGCGGTCCTGGGCGATCCCGGGCGGTCCGAGGCAGTCCCGGGCGGTCCGGGGCGGTCCCGGGCGGTCCGCGCGGTCCCGTGCGGTCCCGGGCGGTCCCGGGCGGTCCCAGGCGGTCTGGGGCGGTCCCGGCCGGTCCGGGGCGGTCCCGGGCGGTCCCGGGCGGTCCCGTGCGGTCCCGGGCGGTCCCGGGCGGTCCCGGGCGGTCTGGGGCGGTCCCGGGCGGTGCCAGGCGGTCCCGGGCGGTCCCGGGCGGTCCCGGGCGGTCCCGGGCGGTCCCGGGCGGTCCCGGACGGTCCCGGGTGGTCCAAGGCGGTCCCGGGCGGTCCTGGGCGGTCCCGGGCGGTCCGAGGTGGTCCCTGGCGGTCTGGGGTGGGTCCCGGGCGGTCCCGGGCGGTCCCGTGCGGTCCCGGGCGGTCCCGGGCGGTCCCGGGCGGTCTGGGGCGGTCCCGGGCGGTCCCAGGCGGTCCCGGGCGGTCCCGGGCGGTCCCGGGCGGTCCCGGGCGGTCCCGGGCGTTCCAGGGCGGTCCTGCGCGGTCCCGGGCGGTCCCGGGTGGTCCCGGCGGTCCCGGGCGGTCCCGGGCGGTCCCGGGCGTTCCAGGGCGGTCCTGCGCGGTCCGGGCGGTCCCGGTGGTCCCGGGCGGTCCCGGGCGGTCCCGGGCGGTCCCGGGCGGTCCCGGGCGGTCCAGGGCGGTCCCGGGCGGTCCTGGGCGGTCCCGGGCGGTCCGAGGCGGTCCCGGGCGGTCCGGGGCGGTCCCGGGCAGTCCTGGCGGTCCCGGGCGTTCTAGGGCGGTCCCGGGCGGTCCGGGGTGGTCGCGGGTGGTCCGGGGCGGTTCCGGGCGGTCCTGGGCGATCCCGGGCGGTCCGAGGCAGTCCCGGGCGGTCCGGGGCGGTCCCGGGCGGTCCCGCGCGGTCCCGTGCGGTCCCGGGCGGTCCCGGGCGGTCCCAGGCGGTCTGGGGCGGTCCCGGGCGGTACCAGGCGGTCCCGGGCGGTCCTGGGCGGTCCCGGGCGGTCCCGGGCGGTCCCGGGCGGTCCCGGGCAGTCCCGGGCGGTCCCGGGCGTTCCAGGGCGGTCCCGGGCGGTCCAGGGCGGTCCTGGGCGGTCCCGGGCGGTCCGAGGCGGTCCCGGGCGGTCCGGGGCGGTCCCGGGCAGTCCCGGGCGGTCCCGGGCATTCTAGGGTGGTCCCGGGCGGTCCGGGGCGGTCCCGGGCGGTCCGCGGTGGTTCCGGGCGGTCCCGGGCGGTCCCGGGCGTTCCAGGGCGGTCCTGCGCGGTCCCGGGCGGTCCCGGGTGGTCCCGGGCGGCCCCGGGCGGTCCCGGGCGGTCCCGGCGTTCCAGGCGGTCCCGGGCGGTCCAGGGCGGTCCAGGGCGGTCCCGGGCGGTCCTGGGCGGTCCCGGGTGGTCCGAGGCGGTCCCGGGCGGTCCGGGGCGGTCCCAGGCGGTCCCGGGCGGTCCTGGGCGGTCCCGGGCGGTCCCGGGCGGTCACGGGCGGTCCCGGGCGTTCCAGGGCGGTCCCGGGCGGTCCCGGGCGGTCCGGGGTGGTCCTGGGCGGTCCCGGGCGGTCACGGGCGGTCCCGGGCGTTCCAGGGCGGTCCCGGGCGGTCCCGGGCAGTCGGTGCGGTCCCGGGCGGTCCAGGGCGGTCCCAGGCGGTCCCGGGCGGTCCCGGGCGTTCCAGGGCGGTCCTGGGCGGTCCCGCGCGGTCCGAGGCGGTCCCGGGCGGTCCGGGCGGTCCCGGGCGGTCCCGAGCGGTCCCGGGCATTCCAAGGCGGTCCCGGGCGGTCAGGGGCGGTCCCGGGCGGTCCGGGGCGGTCCCAGGCGGTACCGGGCGGTCCGAGTGTGGTCCTGGGCGGTCTGGGTGCGGTCCCGGCGGTCCGGGGTGGTCCCGGGCGGTCCTGGGCGGTCCCGGGCGGTCTCGGGCGGTCCCGGGCGGTCCAGGGCGGTTTTGGGCGGTCCTGGGCGGTCCCGGGCGTTCCAGGGCGGTCCTTGGCGGTCCCGGGCGGTCCCGGGCGGTCCCGGGCGGTCCCGGGCGTTCCAGGGCGGTCCCGGGCGGTCCAGGGCGGTCCCGGCCGGTCCTGGGCGGTCCCGGGCGGTCCGAGGCGGTTCCGGGCGGTCTGGGGCGGTCCGGGGCGGTCCCGGGCGGTCCCGGGCGTTCTAGGGCGGTCCCGGGCGGTCCGGGGCGGTCCCGGGTGGTCCGGGGCGGTCCCGGGCGGTCCTGGGCGGTCCCGGGCAGTCGAGGCGGTCCCGGGCGGTCCGGGGTGGTCCCGGGCGGTCCCGGGCGGTCCCGTGCGGTCCCGGGCGGTCCCGGGCGGTCCCGGGCGGTCTGGGGCGGTCCCGGGCGGTCCCAGGCGGTCCCAGGCGGTCTCGGGCGGTCCCGGGCGGTCCCGGGCGTTCCAGGGCGGTCCCGGGCGGTCCAGGGTGGTCCCGGGCGGTCCCGGGCGGTCCCGGGCGTTCCAGGGCGGTCCTGCGCGGTCCCGGGCGGTCCCGGGTGGTCCCGGGCGGCCCCGGGCGGTCCCGGGCGGTCCCGGGCGTTCCAGGGCGGTCCCGGGCGGTCCAGGGCGGTCCAGGGCGGTCCCGGGCGGTCCTGGGCGGTCCCGGGTGGTCCGAGGCGGTCCCGGGCGGTCCGGGGCGGTCCCAGGCGGTCCCGGGCGGTCCTGGGCGGTCCCGGGCGGTCCCGGGCGGTCACGGGCGGTCCCGGGCGTTCCAGGGCGGTCCCGGGCGGTCCCGGGCGGTCCGGGGTGGTCCTGGGCGGTCCCGTGCGGTCCCGGGCGGTCCCGGGCGGTCCTGGGCGGTCCCGGGCGGTCTCGGGCGGTCCCGGGCGGTCCAGGGCGGTTGTGGGCGGTCCTGGGCGGTCCCGGGCGTTCCAGGGCGGTCCTTGGCGGTCCCGGGCGGTCCCGGGCGGTCCCGGGGCGGTCCCGGGCGTTCCAGGGCGGTCCCGGGCGGTCCAGGGCGGTCCCGGCCGGTCCTGGGCGGTCCCGGGCGGTCCGAGGCGGTTCCGGGCGGTCTGGGGCGGTCCGGGGCGGTCCCGGGCGGTCCCGGGCGTTCTAGGGCGGTCCCGGGCGGTCCGGGGCGGTCCCGGGTGGTCCGGGGGCGGTCCCGGGCGGTCCTGGGCGGTCCCGGGCAGTCCGAGGCGGTCCCGGGCGGTCCGGGGTGGTCCTGGGCGGTCCCGGGCGGTCCCGTGCGGTCCCGGGCGGTCCCGGGCGGTCCCGGGCGGTCTGGGGCGGTCCCGGGCGGTCCCAGGCGGTCCCAGGCGGTCTCGGGCGGTCCCGGGCGGTCCCGGGCGTTCCAGGGCAGTCCCGGGCGGTCCAGGGTGGTCCCGGGCGGTCCCGGGCGGTCCCGGGCGTTCCAGGGCGGTCCTGCGCGGTCCCGGGCGGTCCCGGGTGGTCCCGGGCGGCCCCGGGCGGTCCCGGCGGTCCCGGGCGTTCCAGGGCGGTCCCGGGCGGTCCCAGGCGGTCCCGGGCGGTCCCTTGCGTTCCAGGGCGGTCCCGGGCGGTCCAGGGCGGTCCCGGGCGGTCCTGGGCGGTCCCGGGCAGTCCGAGGCGGTTCCGGGTGGTCCGGGGCGGTCCCGGGCGGTCCCGGCCGGTCCCGGGCGTTCTAGGGCAGTCCCGGGCGGTCCGGGGCGGTCCCGGGTGGTCCGGGCGGTCCCGGGCGGTCCTGGGCAGTCCCGGGCGGTCCGAGGCGGTCCCGGCCGGTCCGGGGCGGTCCCGGGCGGTCCCGGGCGGTCCCGTGCGGTCCCAGGCGGTCCCGGGCGGTCCCGGGCGGTCTGGGGCGGTCCCGGGCGGTGCCAGGCGGTCCCGGGCGGTCCCGGGCGGTCCCGGGCGGTCCCGGGCGGTCCCGGGCGGTCCCGGACGGTCCCGGGTGGTCCAAGGCGGTCCCGGGCGGTCCTGGGCGGTCCCGGGCGGTCCGAGGCGGTCCCTGGCGGTCTGGGGTGGTCCCGGGCGGTCCCGGGCGGTCCCGTGCGGTCCCGGGCGGTCCCAGGCGGTCCCGGGCGGTCTGGGGCGGTCCCGGGCGGTCCCAGGCGGTCCCGGGCGGTCCCGGGCGGTCCCGGCGGTCCCGGGCGGTCCCGGGCGTTCCAGGGCGGTCCTGCGTGGTCCCGGGCGGTCCCGGGTGGTCCCGGGCGGTCCCGGGCGGTTCCGGGCGGTCCCGGGCGTTCCAGGGCGGTCCTGCGCGGTCCCGGGCGGTCCCGGGTGGTCCCGGGCGGTCCCGGGCGGTCCCGGGCGGTCCCGGGCGGTCCAGGGCGGTCCCGGGCGGTCCTGGGCGGTCCCGGGCGGTCCGAGGCGGTCCCGGGCGGTCCGGGGCGGTCCCGGGCAGTCCCTGGCGGTCCCGGGCGTTCTAGGGCGGTCCCGGGCGGTCCGGGGTGGTCGCGGGTGGTCCGGGGTGGTTCCGGGTGGTCCTGGGCGATCCCGGGCGGTCCGAGGCAGTCCCGGGCGGTCCGGGGCGGTCCCGGCGGTCCCGCGCGGTCCCGTGCGGTCCCGGGCGGTCCCGGGCGGTCCCAGGCGGTCTGGGGCGGTCCCGGGCGGTACCAGGCGGTCCCGGGCGGTCCTGGGCGGTCCCGGGCGGTCCCGGGCGGTCCCGGGCGGTCCCGGGCGGTCCCGGGCGGTCCCGGGCGTTCCAGGGCGGTCCCGGGCGGTCCAGGGCGGTCCTGGGCGGTCCCGGGCGGTCCGAGGCGGTCCCGGGCGGTCCGGGGCGGTCCCGGGCAGTCCCGGGCGGTCCCGGGCATTCTAGGGTGGTCCCGGGCGGTCCGGGCGGTCCCGGGCGGTCCGGGGTGGTCCCGGGCGGTCCCGGGCGGTCCCGGGCGTTCCAGGGCGGTCCTGCGCGGTCCCGGGCGGTCCCGGGTGGTCCCGGGCGGCCCGGGCGGTCCCGGGCGGTCCCGGGCGTTCCAGGGCGGTCCCGGGCGGTCCCAGGGCGGTCCAGGGCGGTCCCGGGCGGTCCTGGGCGGTCCCGGGTGGTCCGAGGCGGTCCCGGGCGGTCCGGGGCGGTCCCAGGCGGTCCCGGGCGGTCCTGGGCGGTCCCGGGCGGTCCCGGGCGGTCACGGGCGGTCCCGGGCGTTCCAGGGCGGTCCCGGGCGGTCCCGGGCGGTCCGGGGTGGTCCTGGGCGGTCCCGTGCGGTCCCGGGCGGTCCCGGGCAGTCCGGTGCGGTCCCGGGCGGTCCGGGCGGTCCCGGGCGGTCCCGAGCGGTCCCGGGCATTCCAGGGCGGTCCCGGGCGGTCAGGGGCGGTCCCGGGCGGTCCGGGGTGGTCCCGGGCGGTCCCGGGCGGTCCGGGTGTGGTCCTGGGCGGTCCGGGTGCGGTCCCGGGCGGTTCGGGGCGGTTCCGGGCGGTCCCGGGCGGTCCCAGGCGGTCTCGGGCGGTCCCGGGCGGTCCAGGGCGGTTCCGGGCGGTCCTGGGCGGTCCCGGGCGTTCCAGGGCGGTCCTTGGCGGTCCCGGGCGGTCCCGGGCGGTCCCAGGCGGTCCCGGGCGGTCCCTTGCGTTCCAGGGCGGTCCCGGGCGGTCCAGGGCGGTCCCGGGCGGTCCTGGGCGGTCCCGGGCGGTCCGAGGCGGTTCCGGGTGGTCCGGGGCGGTCCCGGGCGGTCCCGGCCGGTCCCGGGCGTTCTAGGGCAGTCCCGGGCGGTCCGGGGCGGTCCCGGGTGGTCCGGGCGGTCCCGGGCGGTCCTGGGCAGTCCCCGGGCGGTCCGAGGCGGTCCCGGCCGGTCCGGGGCGGTCCCGGGCGGTCCCGGGTGGTCCCGTGCGGTCCCGGGCGGTCCCGGGCGGTCCCGGGCGGTCTGGGGCGGTCCCGGGCGGTGCCAGGCGGTCCCGGGCGGTCCCGGGCGGTCCCGGGCGGTCCCGGGCGGTCCCGGACGGTCCCGGGTGGTCCAAGGCGGTCCCGGGCGGTCCTGGGCGGTCCCGGGCGGTCCGAGGCGGTCCCTGGCGGTCTGGGGTGGTCCCGGGCGGTCCCGGGCGGTCTGGGCAGTCCCGGGCGGTCCCGGGCGGTCCCGGGCGGTCCGAGGCGGTCCCGGGCGGTCCGGGGCGGTCCCGGGCGGTCCCGGGCGGTCCCGTGCGGTCCCGGGCGGTCCCGGGCGGTCCCGGGCGGTCTGGGGCGGTCCCGGGCGGTCCCAGGCGGTCCGGGCGTTCCAGGGCGATCCCGGGCGGTCCAGGGCGGTCCCGGGCGGTCCCAGCGGTCCCGGGCGTTCCAGGGCGGTCCTGCGCGGTCCCGGGCAGTCACGGGTGGTCCCGGGCGGTCCTGGGCGGTCCCGGGCGGTCCCGGGCGTTCCAGGGCGGTCCTGGGCGGTCGATGGCGGTCAAGGGCGGTCCCGGGCAGTCCTGGGCGGTCCCGAGCGGTCCGAGGCGGTCCCGGGCGGTCCGGGGCGGTCCCAGGCGGTCCCGGGCGGTCCTGGGCGGTCCCGGGCGGTCCTGGGCGGTCCCCGGCGGTCCCGGGCGTTACAGGGCGGTGCCGGGCGGTCCCGGGCGGTCCGGGGCGGTCCTGGGCGGTCCCGTGCGGTCCCAGGCGGTCCGGTGCGGTCCCGGGCGGTCCGGGGCGGTCCCGGGCGGTCCCAGGCGGTCCCGGGCGGTCCCGGGCCGTCCCGGGCGGTCCCGGGCGGTCCAGGGCGGTCCCGGGCGGTCCTGGGCGGTCCCGGGCGGTCCGAGGCGGTCCCGGGCGGTCCGGGGCGGTCCCGGCAGTCCCTGGCGGTCCCGGGCGTTCTAGGGCGGTCTCGGGCGGTCCGGGGTGGTCGCGGGTGGTCCGGGGCGGTTCCGGGCGGTCCTGGGCGATCCCGGGCGGTCCGAGGCAATCCCGGGCGGTCCGGGGCGGTCCCGGGCGGTCCCGGCGGTCCCGTGCGGTCCCGGCGGTCCCGGGCGGTCCCAGGCGGTCTGGGGCGGTCCCGGGCGGTACCAGGCGGTCCCGGGCGGTCCTGGGCGGTCCCGGGCGGTCCCGGGCGGTCCCGGGCAGTCCCGGGCGGTCCCGGGCGTTCCAGGGCGGTCCCGGGCGGTCCAGGGCGGTCCTGGGCGGTCCCGGGCGGTCCGAGGCGGTCCCGGGCGGTCCGGGGCGGTCCCGGGCAGTCCCGGGCGGTCCCGGGCATTCTAGGGTGGTCCCGGCGGTCCGGGGCGGTCCCGGGCGGTCCGGGGTGGTCCCGGGCGGTCCCGGGCGGTCCCGGGCGTTCCAGGGCGGTCCTGCGCGGTCCCGGGCGGTCCCGGGTGGTCCCGGGCGGCCCCGGGCGGTCCCGGGCGGTCCGGGCGTTCCAGGGCGGTCCCGGGCGGTCCAGGGCGGTCCAGGGTGGTCCGAGGCGGTCCCGGGCGGTCCGGGGCGGTCCCAGGCGGTCCCGGGCGGTCCTGGGCGGTCCCGGGCGGTCCCGGGCGGTCACGGGCGGTCCCGGGCGTTCCAGGGCGGTCCCGGGCGGTCCCGGGCGGTCCGGGGTGGTCCTGGGCGGTCCCGTGCGGTCCCGGGCGGTCCCAGGCAGTCCGGTGCGGTCCCGGGCGGTCCGGGCGGTCCCGGGCGGTCCCGAGCGGGTCCCGGGCATTCCAGGGCGGTCTCGGGCGGTCAGGGGCGGTCCCGGGCGGTCCGGGTGGTCCCGGGCGGTCCCGGGCGGTCCGGGTGTGGTCCTGGGCGGTCCGGGTGCGGTCCCGGGCGGTTCGGGCGGTTCCGGGCGGTCCCGGGCGGTCCCAGGCGGTCTCGGGCGGTCCCGGGCGGTCCAGGGCGGTTCCGGGCGGTCCTGGGCGGTCCCGGGCGTTCCAGGGCGGTCCTTGGCGGTCCCCGGCGGTCCCGGGCGGTCCCAGGCGGTCCCGGGCGGTCCCTTGCGTTCCAGGGCGGTCCCGGGCGGTCCAGGGCGGTCCCGGGCGGTCCTGGGCGGTCCCGGGCGGTCCGAGGCGGTTCTGGGTGGTCCGGGGCGGTCCCGGGCGGTCCCGGCCGGTCCCGGGCGTTCTAGGGCAGTCCCGGGCGGTCCGGGGCGGTCCCGGGTGGTCCGTGCGGTCCCGGGCGGTCCTGGGCAGTCCCGGGCGGTCCGAGGCGGTCCCGGGCGGTCCGGGGCGGTCCCGGGGGGTCCCGGGCGGTCCCGTGCGGTCCCGGGCGGTCCCGGGCGGTCCCGGGCGGTCTGGGGGGGCGGTGCCAGGCGGTCCCGGGCGGTCCCGGGCGGTCCCGGGCGGTCCCGGGCGGTCCCGGGCGGTCCCGGACGGTCCCGGGTGGTCCAAGGCGGTCCCGGGCGGTCCTGGGCGGTCCCGGGCGGTCCGAGGCGGTCCCTGGCGGTCTGGGGTGGTCCCGGGCGGTCCCGGGCGGTCCCGTGCGGTCCCGGGCGGTCCCGGGCGGTCCGGGCGGTCTGGGGCGGTCCCGGGCGGTCCCAGGCGGTCCCGGGCGGTCCAGGGCGGTCCCGGGCGGTCCCGGGCGGTCGCGGGCGTTCCAGGGCGGTCCCGGGCGGTCCAGGGGCGGTCCCGGCCGGTCCCGGGCGGTCCCGGGCGTTCCAGGGCGGTCCTGCGCGGTCCCGGGCGGTCCCGGGTGGTCCCGGGCGGTCCCGGGCGGTCCCGGGCGGTCCCGGGCGTTCCAGGGCGGTCGTGGGCGGTCCAGGGCGGTCCAGGGCGGTCCCGGGCGGTCCTGGGCGGTCCCGGGTGGTCCGAGGCGGTCCCGGGCGGTCCGGGGCGGTCCCAGGCGGTCCCGGGCGGTCCTGGACGGTCCCGGGCGGTCCCGGGCGGTCCCGGGCGGTCCGAGGCGGTCACGGGCGGTCCGGGGCGGTCCCGGGCGGTCCTGGGCGGTCCCGTGCGGTCCCGGGTGGTCCCGGGCGGTCCCGGGCGGTCTGGGGCGGTCCCGGGCGGTCCCAGGCGGTCCCGGGCGGTCCCGGGTGGTCCCCGGGCGGTCCCGGGCGGTCCCGGGCGGTCCCGGGCGTTCCAGGGCGGTCCCGGGCGGTCCAGGGCGGTCCCGGGCGGTCCCAGGCGGTCCCGGGCGTTCCAGGGCGGTCCTGCCCGGTCCCGGGCAGTCCCGGGTGGTCCTGGGCGGTCCTGGGCGGTCCGGGGCGGTCCCGGGCGTTCCAGGGCGGTCCTGGGCGGTCATGGCGGTCAAGGGCGGTCCCGGGCAGTCCTGGGCGGTCCCGGGCGGTCCGAGGCGGTCCCGGGCGGTCCGGGGCGGTCCCAGGCGGTCCCGGGCGGTCCTGGGCGGTCCCGGGCGGTCCTGGGCGGTCCCCGGCGGTCCCGGGCGTTACAGGGCGGTGCCGGGCGGTCCCGGGCGGTCCGGGGCGGTCCTGGGCGGTCCCGTGCGGTCCGGGCGGTCCGGTGCGGTCCCGGGCGTCCGGGGCGGTCCCGGGCGGTCCCAGGCGGTCCCGGGCGGTCCCGGGCGGTCCCGGGCGGTCCCGGGCGGTCCAGGGCGGTCCCGGGCGGTCCTGGGCGGTCCCGGGCGGTCCGAGGCGGTCCCGGGCGGTCCGGGGCGGTCCCGGGCAGTCCCTGGCGGTCCCGGGCGTTCTAGGGCGGTCCCGGGCGGTCCGGGGGTGGTCGCGGGTGGTCCGGGGCGGTTCCGGGCGGTCCTGGGCGATCCCGGGCGGTCCGAGGCAGTCCCGGGCGGTCCGGGGCGGTCCCGGGCGGTCCCGGGCGGTCCCGTGCGGTCCCGGGCGGTCCCGGGCGGTTCCCAGGCGGTCTGGGGCGGTCCCGGGCGGTACCAGGCGGTCCCGGGCGGTCCTGGCGGTCCCGGGCGGTCCCGGGCGGTCCCGGGCGGTCCCGGCAGTCCCGGGCGGTCTCGGGCGTTCCAGGGCGGTTCCGGGCGGTCCAGGGCGGTCCCGGGCGGTCCCGGGCGTTCCAGGGCGGTCCCGGGCGGTCCGGGGCGGTCCCGGGCAGTCCCGGGCGGTCCCGGGCGTTCCCGGGCGGTCCCGGGCGGTCCCGGGCGGTCCCAGGCGTTCCAGGGCGGTCCCGGGCGGTCCAGGGCGGTCCCGTGTGGTCCCGGGCGGTCCCGGGCGGTCCCGGGCGGTCCGGGGCGGTCCCGGGCGGTCCCGGGTGGTCCCGGGCGGTCCCGGGCGTTCCCGGGCGGTCCCGGGCGGTCCCGGGCGGTCCCAGGCGTTCCAGGGCGGTCCCGGGCGGTCCAGGGCGGTCCCGGGCGGTCCCAGGCGGTCCCGGGCATTCCAGGGCGGTCCTGGGCGGTCCCGGGCGGTCCGAGGCGGTCCCGGGGCGGTCCAGGCGGTCCCGGGCGGTCCCGGGCGGTCCGAGGCGGTCCCGGGCGGTCCGGGCAATCCCGGGTGGTCCCGAGCGGTCCCGGGCATTCCAGGGCGGTCCCGGGCGGTCCAAGGCGGTCCCGGGCGGTCCGAGGCGGTCCCGGGCGGTCCGGGGCGGTCCCGGGCGGTCACGGGCGGTCCGGGGCGGTCCCGGGCGGTCCCGGGCGATCCCGGGCGGTCCCGGGAGGTCCCGGGCGGTCCTGGGCGGTCCGGGGCGGTCCCGGTTGGTCCGGGTGTGGTCCTGGGCGGTCCGGGTGCGGTCCCGGGCGGTCTGGGGCGGTCCCGGGCGGTCCCGGGCGGTCCCGGGCAGTCTCGGGCGTCCCGGGCGGTCCAGGGCGGTTCTGGGCGGTCCTGGGCGGTTCCGGGCGTTCCAGGGCGGTCCTTGGCGGTCCCGGGCGGTCCCGGGCGGTCCCGGGTGGTCCCGGGCATTCCAGGGCGGTCGCGGGCGGTCCAGGGCGGTCCTGGGCAGTCCTGGGCGGTCCCGGGGCGGTCCGAGGTGGTCCCGGGCGGTCCGGGGCGGTCCCGGGCGGTCCCGGGCGGTCCCGGGCGTTCTAGGGCAGTCCCGGGCGGTCCGAGGCGGTTCCGGGTGGTCCGGGGCGGTCCCGGGCGGTCCCGGCCGGTCCCGGGCGTTCTAGGGCAGTCCCGGGCGGTCCGGGGCGGTCCCGGGTGGTCCGGGCGGTCCCGGGCGGTCCTGGGCAGTCCCGGGCGGTCCGAGGCGGTCCCGGGCGGTCCCGGGCGGTCCCGTGCGGTCCCGGGCGGTCCCGGGCGGTCCCGGGCGGTCTGGGGCGGTCCCGGGCGGTGCCAGGCGGTCCCGGGCGGTCCCGGGCGGTCCCGGGCGGTCCCGGGCGGTCCCGGGCGGTCCCGGACGGTCCCGCGTGGTCCAAGGCGTCCCGGGCGGTCCTGGGCGGTCCCGGGCGGTCCGAGGCGGTCCCTGGCGGTCTGGGGTGGTCCCGGGCGGTCCCGGGCGGTCCCGTGCGGTCCCGGGCGGTCCCGGGCGGTCCCGGGCGGTCTGGGGCGGTCCCGGGCGGTCCCAGGCGGTCCCGGGCGGTCCCGGGCGGTCCCGGGCGGTCCCGGGCGGTCCCGGGCGTTCCAGGGCGGTCCCGGGCGGTCCAGGGCGGGCCGGCCGGTCCCGGGCGGTCCCGGGCGTTCCAGGGCGGTCCTGCGCGGTCCCGGGCGGTCCCGGGTGGTCCCGGGCGGTCCCGGGCGGTCCCGGGCGGTCCCGGGCGTTCCAGGGCGGTCGTGGGCGGTCCAGGGCGGTCCAGGGCGGTCCCGGGCGGTCCTGGGCGGTCCCGGGTGGTCCGAGGCGGTCCCGGGCGGTCCGGGGCGGTCCAAGGCGGTCCCGGGCGGTCCTGGGCGGTCCCGGGCGGTCCCGGGCGGTCCCGGGCGGTCCGAGGCGGTCACGGGCGGTCCGGGGCGGTCCCGGGCGGTCCCGGGCGGTCCCGTGCGGTCCCGGGCGGTCCCGGGCGGTCCCGGGCGGTCTGGGGCGGTCCCGGGCGGTCCCAGGCGGTCCCGGGCGGTCCCGGGTGGTCCCGGGCGGTCCCGGGCGGTCCCGGGGCGGTCCCGGGCGTTCCAGGGCGGTCCCGGGCGGTCCAGGGCGGTCCCGGGCGGTCCCAGGCGGTCCCGGGCGTTCCAGGGCGGTCCTGCCCGGTCCCGGGCAGTCCCGGGTGGTCCCGGGCTGTCCTGGGCGGTCCGGGGCGGTCCCGGGCGTTCCAGGGCGGTCCTGGGCGGTCCATGGCGGTCAAGGGCGGTCCCGGGCAGTCCTGGGCGGTCCCGGGCGGTCCGAGGCGGTCCCGGGCGGTCCGGGCGGTCCCAGGCGGTCCCGGGCGGTCCTGGGCGGTCCCGGGCGGTCCTGGGCGGTCCCCGGCGGTCCCGGGCGTTACAGGGCGGTGCCGGGCGGTCCCGGGCGGTCCGGGGCGGTCCTGGGCGGTCCCGTGCGGTCCCGGGCGGTCCGGTGCGGTCCCGGGCGGTCCCGGACGGTCCCGGGTGGTCCAAGGCGGTCCCGGGCGGTCCTGGGCGGTCCCGGGCGGTCCGAGGCGGTCCCTGGCGGTCTGGGGTGGTCCCGGGCGGTCCCGGGCGGTCCCGTGCGGTCCCGGGCGGTCCCGGGCGGTCCCGGGCGGTCTGGGGCGGTCCCGGGCGGTCCCAGGCGGTCCCGGGCGGTCCCGGGCGGTCCCGGGCGGTCCCGGGCGGTCGCGGGCGTTCCAGGGCGGTCCCGGGCGGTCCAGGGCGGTCCCGGCCGGTCCCGGGCGGTCCCGGGCGTTCCAGGGCGGTCCTGCGCGGTCCCGGGCGGTCCCGGGTGGTCCCGGGCGGTCCCGGGCGGTCCCGGGCGGTCCCGGGCGTTCCAGGGCGGTCGTGGGCGGTCCAGGCGGTCCCAGGGCGGTCCCGGGCGGTCCTGGGCGGTCCCGGGTGGTCCGAGGCGGTCCCGGGCGGTCCGGGGCGGTCCCAGGCGGTCCCGGGCGGTCCTGGACGGTCCCGGGCGGTCCCGGGCGGTCCCGGGCGGTCCGAGGCGGTCACGGGCGGTCCGGGGCGGTCCCGGGCGGTCCCGGGCGGTCCCGGCGGTCCCCGTGCGGTCCCGGGTGGTCCCGGGCGGTCCGGGCGGTCTGGGGGCGGTCCCGGGCGGTCCCAGGCGGTCCCGGGCTGTCCCGGGTGGTCCCGGGCGGTCCCGGGCGGTCCCGGGCGGTCCCGGGCGTTCCAGGGCGGTCCCGGGCGGTCCAGGGCGGTCCCGGCGGTCCCAGGCGGTCCCGGGCGTTCCAGGGCGGTCCTGCCCGGTCCCGGGCAGTCCCGGGTGGTCCTGGGCGGTCCTGGGCGGTCCGGGGCGGTCCCGGGCGTTCCAGGGCGGTCCTGGGCGGTCCATGGCGGTCAAGGGCGGTCCCGGGCAGTCCTGGGCGGTCCCGGGCGGTCCGAGGCGGTCCCGGGCGGTCCGGGGCGGTCCCAGGCGGTCCCGGGCGGTCCTGGGCGGTCCCGGGCGGTCCTGGGCGGTCCCCGGCGGTCCGGGCGTTACAGGGCGGTGCCGGGCGGTCCCGGGCGGTCCGGGGCGGTCCTGGGCGGTCCCGTGCGGTCCCGGGCGGTCCGGTGCGGTCCCGGGCGGTCCGGGGGCGGTCCTGGGCGGTCCCGGCGGTCCCGGGCGGTCCCGGGCGGTCCCGGGCGGTCCCGGGCTCCGGGCGGTCCAGGGCGGTCCCGGGCGGTCCTGGGCGGTCCCGGGCGGTCCGAGGCGGTCCCGGGCGGTCCGGGGCGGTCCCGGGCAGTCCCTGGCGGTCCCGGGCGTTCTAGGGCGGTCCCGGGCGGTCCGGGGTGGTCGCGGGTGGTCCGGGGCGGTTCCGGGCGGTCCTGGGCGATCCCGGGCCGGTCCGAGGCAGTCCCGGGCGGTCCGGGGCGGTCCCGGGCGGTCCCGGGCGGTCCCGTGCGGTCCCGGGCGGTCCCGGGCGGTCCCAGGCGGTCTGGGGCGGTCCCGGGCGGTACCAGGCGGTCCCGGGCGGTCCTGGGCGGTCCCGGGCGGTCCCGGGCGGTCCCGGGCGGTCCCGGGCAGTCCCGGGCGGTCCCGGGCGTTCCAGGGCGGTTCCGGGCGGTCCAGGGCGGTCCCGGGCGGTCCCGGGCGTTCCAGGGCGGTCCCGGGCGGTCCGGGGCGGTCCCGGGCAGTCCCGGGCGGTCCCGGCATTCTAGGGTGGTCCCGGGCGGTCCGGGGCGGTCCCGGGCGGTCCGGGGCGGTCCCGGGCGGTCCGAGGCGGTCCCGGGCGGTCCGGGCGGTCCCGGGCGGTCCCGGGCGGTCCCGGGCGGTCCCGTGCGGTCCCGGGCGGTACGGGCGGTCCCGGGCGGTCCGGGGCGGTCCTGGGGCGGTCCCGGGTGGTCCCGGGCGGTCCCGGGCGTTCCCGGGCGGTCCCGGGCGGTCCGGGCGGTCCCAGGCGTTCCAGGGCGGTCCCGGGCGGTCCAGGGCGGTCCCGTGTGGTCCCGGGCGGTCCCGGGCGGTCCCGGGCGGTCCGGGGCGGTCCCGGGCGGTCCCGGGTGGTCCCGGGCGGTCCCGGGCGTTCCCGGGCGGTCCCGGGCGGTCCCGGGCGGTCCCAGGCGTTCCAGGGCGGTCCCGGGCGGTCCAGGGCGGTCCCGGGCGGTCCCAGGCGGTCCCGGGCATTCCAGGGCGGTCCTGGGCGGTCCCGGGCGGTCCGAGGCGGTCCCGGGCGGTCCAGGCGGTCCCGGGCGGTCCCGGGCGGTCCGAGGCGGTCCCGGGCGGTCCGGGCAATCCCGGGTGGTCCCGAGCGGGTCCCGGGCATTCCAGGGCGGTCCCGGGCGGTCCAAGGCGGTCCCGGGCGGTCCGAGGCGGTCCCGGGCGGTCCGGGGCGGTCCCGGGCGGTCACGGGCGGTCCGGGGCGGTCCCGGGCGGTCCCGGGCGATCCCGGGCGGTCCCGGGAGGTCCCGGGCGGTCCTGGGCGGTCCGGGGCGGTCCCGGTTGGGTCCGGGTGTGGTCCTGGGCGGTCCGGGTGCGGTCCCGGGCGGTCTGGGGCGGTCCCGGGCGGTCCCGGGCGGTCCCGGGCGGTCTCGGGCGGTCCCGGGCGGTCCAGGGCGGTTCTGGGCGGTCCTGGGCGGTTCCGGGCGTTCCAGGGCGGTCCTTGGCGGTACCGGGCGGTCCCGGGCGGTCCCGGGTGGTCCCGGGCATTCCAGGGCGGTCGCGGGCGGTCCAGGGCGGTCCTGGGCAGTCCTGGGCGGTCCCGGGCGGTCCGAGGTGGTCCCGGGCGGTCCGGGGCGGTCCCGGGCGGTCCCGGGCGGTCCCGGGCGTTCTAGGGCAGTCCCGGGCGGTCCGAGGCGGTTCCGGGTGGTCCGGGGCGGTCCCGGGCGGTCCCGGCCGGTCCCGGGCGTTCTAGGGCAGTCCCGGGCGGTCCGGGGCGGTCCCGGGTGGTCCGGGCGGTCCCGGGCGGTCCTGGGCAGTCCCGGGCGGTCCGAGGCGGTCCCGGGCGGTCCCGGGCGGTCCCGTGCGGTCCCGGGCGGTCCCGGGCGGTCCCGGGCGGTCTGGGGCGGTCCCGGGCGGTGCCAGGCGGTCCCCGGGCGGTCCCGGGCGGTCCCGGGCGGTCCCGGGCGGTCCCGGGCGGTCCCGGACGGTCCCGCGTGGTCCAAGGCGGTCCCGGGCGGTCCTGGGCGGTCCCGGGCGGTCCGAGGCGGTCCCTGGCGGTCTGGGGTGGTCCCGGGCGGTCCCGGGCGGTCCCGTGCGGTCCCGGGCGGTCCCGGGCGGTTCCCGGGCGGTCTGGGGCGGTCCCGGGCGGTCCCAGGCGGTCCCGGGCGGTCCCGGGCGGTCCCGGGCGGTCCCGGGCGGTCCCGGGCGTTCCAGGGCGGTCCCGGGCGGTCCAGGGCGGGCCGGCCGGTCCCGGGCGGTCCCGGGCGTTCCAGGGCGGTCCTGCGCGGTCCCGGGCGGTCCCGGGTGGTCCCGGCGGTCCCGGGCGGTCCCGGGCGGTCCCGGGCGTTCCAGGGCGGTCGTGGGCGGTCCAGGGCGGTCCAGGGCGGTCCCGGGCGGTCCTGGGCGGTCCCGGGTGGTCCGAGGCGGTCCCGGGCGGTCCGGGGCGGTCCCAGGCGGGTCCCGGGCGGTCCTGGGCGGTCCCGGGCGGTCCCGGGCGGTCCCGGGCGGTCCGAGGCGGTCACGGGCGGTCCGGGGCGGTCCCGGGCGGTCCCGGGCGGTCCCGTGCGGTCCCGGGCGGTCCCGGGCGGTCCCGGGCGGTCTGGGGCGGTCCCGGGCGGTCCAGGCCGGGCGGTCCCGGGTGGTCCCGGGCGGTCCCGGGCGGTCCCGGTCTTTCCCGCGTTCCAGGGCGGTCCCGGGCGGTCCAGGGCGGTCCCGGGCGGTCCCAGGCGGTCCCGGGCGTTCCAGGGCGGTCTGCCCGGTCCCGGGCAGTCCCCGGGTGGTCCCGGGCTGTCCTGGGCGGTCCGGGGCGGTCCCGGGCGTTCCAGGGCGGTCCTGGGCGGTCCATGGCGGTCAAGGGCGGTCCCGGGCAGTCCTGGGCGGTCCCGGGCGGTCGAGGCGGTCCCGGGCGGTCCGGGGCGGTCCCAGGCGGTCCCCGGGCGGTCCTGGGCGGTCCCGGGCGGTCCTGGGCGGTCCCCGGCGGTCCCGGGCGTTACAGGCGGTGCCGGGCGGTCCCGGGCGGTCCGGGGCGGTCCTGGGCGGTCCCGTGCGGTCCCGGGCGGTCCGGTGCGGTCCCGGGCGGTCCGGGGCGGTCCCCGGGCGGTCCCAGGCGGTCCCGGGCGGTCCCGGGCGGTCCCGGGCGGTCCCGGGCGGTCCAGGGCGGTCCCGGGCGGTCCTGGGCGGTCCCGGGCGGTCCGAGGCGGTCCCGGGCGGTCCGGGGCGGTCCCGGGCAGTCCCTGGCGGTCCCGGGCGTTCTAGGGCGGTCCCGGGCGGTCCGGGGTGGTCGCGGGTGGTCCGGGGCGGTTCCGGGCGGTCCTGGGCGATCCCGGGCGGTCCGAGGCAGTCCCGGGCGGTCCGGGGCGGTCCCGGGCGGTCCCCGGGCGGTCCCGTGCGGTCCCGGGCGGTCCCGGCGGTCCCAGGCGGTCTGGGGCGGTCCCGGGCGGTACCAGGCGGTCCCGGGCGGTCCTGGGCGGTCCCGGGCGGTCCCGGGCGGTCCCGGCGGTCCCGGGCAGTCCCGGGCGGTCCCGGGCGTTCCAGGGCGGTCCCGGGCGGTCCAGGGCGGTCCCGGGCGGTCCCGGGCGTTCCAGGGCGGTCCCGGGCGGTCCGGGGCGGTCCCGGGCAGTCCCGGGCGGTCCCGGGCATTCTAGGGTGGTCCCGGGCGGTCCGGGGCGGTCCCGGGCGGTCCGGGGCGGTCCCGGGCGGTCCGAGGCGGTCCCGGGCGGTCCGGGGCGGTCCCGGGCGGTCCCGGGCGGTCCCGGGCGGTCCCGTGCGGTCCCGGGCGGTACCGGGCGGTCCCGGGCGGTCCGGGGCGGTCCCGGGCGGTCCGGGGCGGTCCCGGGCGGTCACGGGCGGTCCGGGGCGGTCCCGGCGGTCCCGGGCGGTCCCGGGCGATCCCGGGCGGTCCCGGGAGGTCCCGGGCGGTCCTGGGCGGTCCGGGGCGGTCCCGGTTGGTCCGGGTGTGGTCCTGGGCGGTCCGGGTGCGGTCCCGGGCGGTCTGGGGCGGTCCCGGGCGGTCCCGGGCGGTCCCGGGCGGTCTCGGGCGGTCCCGGGCGGTCCAGGGCGGTTCTGGGCGGTCCTGGGCGGTTCCGGGCGTTCCAGGGCGGTCCTTGGCGGTCCCGGGCGGTCCCGGGCGGTCCCGGGTGGTCCCGGGCATTCCAGGGCGGTCGCGGGCGGTCCAGGGCGGTCCGGGCAGTCCTGGGCGGTCCCGGGCGGTCCGAGGTGGTCCCGGGCGGTCCGGGGCGGTCCCGGGCCGGTCCCGGGCGGTCGGGCGTTCTAGGGCAGTCCCGGGCGGTCCGAGGCGGTTCCGGGTGGTCCGGGGCGGTCCCGGGCGGTCCCGGCCGGTCCCGGGCGTTCTAGGGCAGTCCCGGGCGGTCCGGGCGGTCCCGGGTGGTCCGGGCGGTCCCGGGCGGTCCTGGGCAGTCCCGGGCGGTCCGAGGCGGTCCCGGGCGGTCCCGGGCGGTCCCGTGCGGTCCCGGGCGGTCCCGGGCGGTCCCGGGCGGTCTGGGGCGGTCCCGGGCGGTGCCAGGCGGTCCCGGGCGGTCCCGGGCGGTCCCGGGCGGTCCCGGGCGGTCCCGGGCGGTCCAGGACGGTCCCGGGTGGTCCAAGGCGGTCCCGGGCGGTCCTGGGCGGTCCCGGGCGGTCCGAGGCGGTCCCTGGCGGTCTGGGGTGGTCCCGGGCGGTCCCGGGCGGTCCCGTGCGGTCCCGGGCGGTCCCGGGCGGTCCCGGGCGGTCTGGGGCGGTCCCGGGCGGTCCCAGGCGGTCCTGGGCGGTCCCGGGCGGTCCCGGGCGGTCCCGGGCGGTCCCGGGCGTTCCAGGGCGGTCCCGGGCGGTCCAGGGCGGTCCCGGCCGGTCCCGGGCGGTCCCGGGCGTTCCAGGGCGGTCCTGCGCGGTCCCGGGCGGTCCCGGGTGGTCCCGGGCGGTCCCGGGCGGTCCCGGGCGGTCCCGGGCGTTCCAGGGGCGGTCGTGGGCGGTCCAGGGCGGTCCAGGGCGGTCCCGGGCGGTCCTGGGCGGTCCCGGGTGGTCCGAGGCGGTCCCGGGCGGTCCGGGGCGGTCCCAGGCGGTCCCGGGCGGTCCTGGGCGGTCCCGGGCGGTCCCGGGCGGTCCCGGGCGGTCCGAGGCGGTCACGGGCGGTCCGGGGCGGTCCCGGGCGGTCCCGGGCGGTCCCGTGCGGTCCCGGGCGGTCCCGGGCGGTCCCGGGCGGTCTGGGGCGGTCCCGGGCGGTCCCAGGCGGTCCCGGGCGGTCCCGGGTGGTCCCGGGGCGGTCCCGGGCGGTCCCGGGCGGTCCCGGGCGTTCCAGGGCGGTCCCGGGCGGTCCAGGGCGGTCCCGGGCGGTCCCAGGCGGTCCCGGGCGTTCCAGGGCGGTCCTGCCCGGTCCCGGGCAGTCCCGGGTGGTCCCGGGCTGTCCTGGGCGGTCCGGGGCGGTCCCGGGCGTTCCAGGGCGGTCCTGGGCGGTCCATGGCGGTCAAGGGCGGTCCCGGGCAGTCCTGGGCGTCCCGGGCGGTCCGAGGCGGTCCCGGGCGGTCCGGGGCGGTCCCAGGCGGTCCCGGGCGGTCTGGGCGGTCCCGGGCGGTCCTGGGCGGTCCCCGGCGGTCCCGGGCGTTACAGGGCGGTGCCGGGCGGTCCCGGGCGGTCCGGGGCGGGTCCTGGGCGGTCCCGTGCGGTCCCGGGCGGTCCGGTGCGGTCCCGGGCGGTCCGGGGCGGTCCCGGGCGGTCCCAGGCGGTCCCGGGCGGTCCCGGGCGGTCCCGGGCGGTCCCGGGCGGTCCAGGGCGGTCCCGGGCGGTCCTGGGCGGTCCCGGGCGGTCCGAGGCGGTCCCGGGCGGTCCGGGGCGGTCCCGGGCAGTCCCTGGCGGTCCCGGGCGTTCTAGGGCGGTCCCGGGCGGTCCGGGGTGGTCGCGGGTGGTCCGGGGCGGTTCCGGGCGGTCCTGGGCGATCCCGGGCGGTCCGAGGCAGTCCCGGGCGGTCCGGGGCGGTCCCGGGCGGTCCCGGGCGGTCCCGTGCGGTCCCGGGCGGTCCCGGGGCGGTCCCAGGCGGTCTGGGGCGGTCCCGGGCGGTACCAGGCGGTCCCGGGCGGTCCTGGGCGGTCCGGGCGGTCCCGGGCGGTCCCGGGCGGTCCGGCAGTCCCGGGCGGTCCCTGGCGTTCCAGGGCGGTCCCGGGCGGTCCCCAGGGCGGTCCCGGGCGGTCCCGGGCGTTCCAGGGCGGTCCCGGGCGGTCCGGGGCGGTCCCGGGCAGTCCCGGGCGGTCCCGGGCATTCTAGGGTGGTCCCGGGCGGTCCGGGGCGGTCCCGGGCGGTCCGGGGCGGTCCCGGGCGGTCCGAGGCGGTCCCGGGCGGTCCGGGGCGGTCCCGGGCGGTCCCGGGCGGTCCCGGGCGGTCCCGTGCGGTCCCGGGCGGTACCGGGCGGTCCCGGGCGGTCCGGGGCGGTCCCGGGCGGTCCCGGGTGGTCCCGGGCGGTCCCGGGCGTTCCCGGGCGGTCCCGGGCGGTCCCGGGCGGTCCCAGGCGTTCCAGGGCGGTCCCGGGCGGTCCAGGGCGGTCCCGTGTGGTCCCGGGCGGTCCCGGGCGGTCCCGGGCGGTCCAGGGCGGTCCCGGGCGGTCCCGGGTGGTCCCGGGCGGTCCCGGGCGTTCCCGGGCGGTCCCGGGCGGTCCCGGGCGGTCCCAGGCGTTCCAGGGCGGTCCCGGGCGGTCCAGGGCGGTCGCGGGCGGTCCCAGGCGGTCCCGGGCATTCCAGGGCGGTCCTGGGCGGTCCGGGCGGTCCGAGGCGGTCCCGGGCGGTCCAGGCGGTCCCGGGCGGTCCCGGGCGGTCCGAGGCGGTCCCGGGCGGTCCGGGCAATCCCGGGTGGTCCCGAGCGGTCCCGGGCATTCCAGGGCGGTCCCGGGCGGTCCAAGGCGGTCCCGGGCGGTCCGAGGCGGTCCCGGGCGGTCCGGGGCGGTCCCGGGCGGTCACGGGCGGTCCGGGGCGGTCCCGGGCGGTCCCGGGCGATCCCGGGCGGTCCCGGGAGGTCCCGGGCGGTCCTGGCGGTCCGGGGCGGTCCCGGGTGGTCCGGGTGTGGTCCTGGGCGGTCCGGGTGCGGTCCCGGGCGGTCTGGGGCGGTCCCGGGCGGTCCCGGGCGGTCCCGGGCGGTCTCGGGCGGTCCCGGGCGGTCCAGGGCGGTTCTGGGCGGTCCTGGGCGGTTCCGGGCGTTCCAGGGCGGTCCTTGGCGGTCCCGGGCGGTCCCGGGCGGTCCCGGGTGGTCCTGGGCATTCCAGGGCGGTCGCGGGCGGTCCAGGGCGGTCCTGGGCAGTCCTGGGCGGTCCCGGGCGGTCCGAGGTGGTCCCGGGCGGTCCGGGGCGGTCCCGGGCGGTCCCGGGCGGTCCCGGGCGTTCTAGGGCAGTCCCGGGCGGTCCGGGGCGGTCCCGGGTGGTCCGGGGCGGTCCCGGGCGGTCCTGGGTGGTCCCGGGCGGTCCGAGGCGGTCCCGGGCGGTCCGAGGCGGTCCCGGGCGGTCCCGGGCGGTCCCGGGCAGTCCCGTGCGGTCCCGGGCGGTCCCGGGCAGTCCCGGGCGGTCTGGGGCGGTCCCGGGCGGTCCCAGGCGGTCCGAGGCGGTCCCGGGCGGTCCCGGGCGGTCCCGGGCAGTCCCGTGCGGTCCCGGGCGGTCCCGGGCAGTCCCGGGCGGTCTGGGGCGGTCCCAGGCGGTCCCAGGCGGTCCGGGGCGGTCCCGGACGGTCCCGGGCAGTCCCGGGCGGTCCCGTGCGGTCCCGGGCGGTCCCGGGCGTTCCCGGGCGGTCCGGGGCGGTCCCGGGCAGTCGCGGGTGGTCTCCGGCGGTCCCGGGCGGTCCCGGGCGGTCCCGGGTGGTCCCGGGCAGTCCCGGGCGTTCCAGGGCGGTCCCGGGCGGTCCAGGGCGGTCCAGAGCGGTCCCAGGCGGTCCCGGGCGGTCCCGGGCATTCCAGGGCGGTCCTGGGCGGTCCCGGCGGTCCGAGGCGGTCCCGGGCGGTCCGGGCTGTCCCGGGCGGTCCCGAGCGGTCCCGGGCATTCCAGGGCGGTCCCGGGCGGTCCGGGGCGGTCCCGGGCGGTCCGAGGCGGTCCCGGGCGGTCCTGGGCGGTCCCGGGCGGTCCGAGGCAGTCCCGGGCGGTCCGGGGCGGTCCCGGGCGGTCCCGGGCGGTCCTGGGCGGTCCCGTGCGGTGCCGGGCAGTCCCGGGCGGTCCCGGGCGGTCCGGGGCGGTCCCGGGCGGTCCGGGGCGGTCCCAGGCGGTCCGGGCGGTCCCGGGCGGTCCCGAGCGGTCCCGGGCATTCTAGGGCGGTCCCGGGCGGTCAGGGGCAGTCCCGGGCGGTCCGGGGCGGTCCCGGGCGGTACCGGGCGGTCCGGGTGTGGTCCTGGGCGGTCCGGGTGCGTTCCCGGGCGGTCCGGGGCGGTCCCGGGCGGTCCCGGGCGGTCCCGGGCGGTCTCGGGCGGTCCCGGGCAGTCCAGGGCGGTTCCGGGCGGTCCTGGGCGGTCCCGGGCGTTCCAGGGCGGTCCATGGCGGTCCCGGGCGGTCCCGGGCGGTCCCGGGCGGTCCCGGGCGTTCCAGGGCGGTCTCGGGCGGTCCAGGGCGGTCCCGGGCGGTCCCGGGCGGTCCCGGGCGGTCCCGGGCGGTCCCGGGCGTTCCAGGGCGGTCCCGGGCGGTCCAGGGCGGTCCCGAGCGGTCCCGGGCGGTCCCGGGCGTTCCAGGGCGGTCCTGGGCGGTCCCGGGCGGTCCCGGGCGGTCCCGGGCGGTCCCGGGCGATCCCGGGTGGTCCCGGGCATTCCAGGGCGGTCCCGCGCGGTCCAGGGCGGTCCCGGGCGGTCCTGGGCGGTCCCGGGCGGTCCGAGGCGGTCCCGGGCGGTCCGGGGCGGTCCTGGGCGGTCCCGGGCGGTCCCGGGCGTTCTAGGGCGGTCCCGGGCGGTCCGGGGCGGTCCCAGGTGGTCCGGGGCGGTCCCGGCGGTCCTGGGCGGTACCGGGCGGTCCGAGGCGGTCCCGGGCGGTCCGGGGCGGTCCCAGGCGGTCCCGGGCGGTCCCGGGCGGTCCCGTGCGGTCCCGTGCGGTCCCGGGCGGTCCCGGGCGGTCCGGGGTGGTCCCGGGCGGTCCTGGGTGGTCCCGCACGGTCCCGGGCGGTCCCGGGCGGTCCTGGGCGGTCCCAGGCGGTCCCGGGCGTTCCAGGGCGGTCCCGGGCGGTCCAGGGCGGTCCCAGGCGGTCCCGGTCGGTCCCGGGCGTTCCAGGGCGGTCCTGGGCGGTCCCGCGCGGTCCGAGGCGGTCCCGGGCGGTCCGGGCGGTCCCGGGCGGTCCCGAGCGGTCCCGGGCATTCCAAGGCGGTCCCGGGCGGTCAGGGGCGGTCCCGGGCGGTCCGGGGCGGTCCCAGGCGGTACCGGGCGGTCCGGGTGTGGTCCTGGGCGGTCCGGGTGCGGTCCCGGGCGGTCCGGGGTGGTCCCGGGCGGTCCTGGGCGGTCCCGGGCGGTCTCGGGCGGTCCCGGGCGGTCCAGGGCGGTTTTGGGCGGTCCTGGGCGGTCCCGGGCGTTCCAGGGCGGTCCTTGGCGGTCCCGGGCGGTCCCGGGCGGTCCCGGGCGGTCCCGGGCGTTCCAGGGCGGTCCCGGGCGGTCCAGGGCGGTCCCGGCCGGTCCTGGGCGGTCCCGGGCGGTCCGAGGCGGTTCCGGGCGGTCCGGGGCGGTCCGGGGCGGTCCCGGGCGGTCCCGGGCGTTCTAGGGCGGTCCCGGGCGGTCCGGGGCGGTCCCGGGTGGTCCGGGGCGGTCCCGGGCGGTCCTGGGCGGTCCCGGGCAGTCCGAGGCGGTCCCGGGCGGTCCGGGGTGGTCCCGGGCGGTCCCGGGCGGTCCCGTGCGGTCCCGGGCGGTCCCGGGCGGTCCCGGGCGGTCTGGGGCGGTCCCGGGCGGTCCCAGGCGGTCCCAGGCGGTCTCGGGCGGTCCAGGGCGGTCCCGGGCGTTCCAGGGCGGTCCCGGGCGGTCCAGGGTGGTCCCGGGCGGTCCCGGGCGGTCCCGGGCGTTCCAGGGCGGTCCTGCGCGGTCCCGGGCGGTCCCGGGTGGTCCCGGGCGGCCCCGGGCGGTCCCGGGCGGTCCCGGGCGTTCCAGGGCGGTCCCGGGCGGTCCAGGGCGGTCCAGGGCGGTTGGGCGGTCCCGGGTGGTCCGAGGCGGTCCCGGGCGGTCCGGGGCGGTCCCAGGCGGTCCCGGGCGGTCCTGGGCGGTCCCGGGCGGTCCCGGGCGGTCCCGGGCGGTCCGGGGTGGTCCTGGGCGGTCCCGTGCGGTCCCGGGCGGTCCGGGCGGTCCCGGGCGGTCCCGGGCAGTCCGGTGCGGTCCCGGGCGGTCCGGGCGGTCCCGGGCGGTCCCGAGCGGTCCCGGGCATTCCAGGGCGGTCCCGGGCGGTCAGGGGCGGTCCCGGGCGGTCCGGGGTGGTCCCGGGCGGTCCCGGGCGGTCCGGGTTGTGGTCCTGGGCGGTCCGGGTGCGGTCCCGGGCGGTTCGGGGCGGTCCCGGGCGGTCCCGGGCGGTCCCAGGCGGTCTCGGGCGGTCCCGGGCGGTCCAGGGCGGTTCCGGGCGGTCCTGGGCGGTCCCGGGCGTTCCAGGGCGGTCCTTGGCGGTCCCCGGCGGTCCCGGGCGGTCCCAGGCGGTCCCGGGCGGTCCCTTGCATTCCAGGGCGGTCCCGGGCAGTCCAGGGCGGTCCCGGGCGGTCCTGGGCGGTCCCGGGCGGTCCGAGGCGGTTCCGGGTGGTCCGGGGCGGTCCCGGGCGGTCCCGGCCGGTCCCGGGCGTTCTAGGGCAGTCCGGGCGGTCCGGGGCGGTCCCGGGTGGTCCGGGCGGTCCCGGGCGGTCCTGGGCAGTCCCGGGCGGTCCGAGGCGGTCCCGGCCGGTCCGGGGCGGTCCCGGGCGGTCCCGGGCGGTCCCGTGCGGTCCCGGGCGGTCCCGGGCGGTCCCGGGCGGTCTGGGGCGGTCCCGGGCGGTGCCAGGCGGTCCCGGGCGGTCCCGGGCGGTCCCGGGCGGTCCCGGGCGGTCCCGGGCGGTCCCGGACGGTCCCGGGTGGTCCAAGGGCGGTCCCGGGCGGTCCTGGGCGGTCCCGGGCGGTCCGAGGCGGTCCCTGGCGGTCTGGGTGGTCCCGGGCGGTCCCGTCCGGTCCCGGGCGGTCCCGGGCGGTCCCGGGCGGTCTGGGGCGGTCCCGGGCGGTCCCAGACGGTCCGGGGCGGTCCCGGGCGGTCCCGGGCGGTCCCGGGCGGTCCCGGGCGTTCCAGGGCGGTCCCGGGCGGTCCAGGGCGGTCCCGCCGGTCCCGGGCGGTCCCGGGCGTTCCAGGGCGGTCCTGCGCGGTCCCGGGCGGTCCCGGGTGGTCCCAGGCGGTCCCGGGCGGTCCCGGGCGGTCCCGGGCGTTCCAGGGCGGTCGTGGGCGGTCCAGGGCGGTCCAGGGCGGTCCCGGGCGGTCCTGGGCGGTCCCGGGTGGTCCGAGGCGGTCCCGGGCGGTCCGGGGCGGTCCCAGGCGGTCCCGGGCGGTCCTGGGCGGTCCCGGGCGGTCCCGGGCGGCTCCGGGCGGTCCGAGGCGGTCCCGGGCGGTCCGGGGCGGTCCCGGGCGGTCCCGGGCGGTCCCAGGCGGTCCCGGGCGGTCCCTTGCGTTCCAGGGCGGTCCCGGGCGGTCCAGGGCGGTCCCGGGCGGTCCGGGGCGGTCCCGGGTGGTCCGGGCGGTCCCGGGCGGTCCTGGGCAGTCCCGGGCGGTCCGAGGCGGTCCCGGCCGGTCCGGGGCGGTCCCGGGCGGTCCCGGGCGGTCCCGTGCGGTCCCGGGCGGTCCCGGGCGGTCCCCGGCGGTCTGGGGCGGTCCCGGGCGGTGCCAGGCGGTCCCGGGCGGTCCCGGGCGGTCCCGGGCGGTCCCGGGCGGTCCCGGGCGGTCCCGGACGGTCCCGGGTGGTCCAAGGCGGTCCCGGGCGGTCCTGGGCGGTCCCGGGCGGTCCGAGGCGGTCCCTGGCGGTCTGGGGTGGTCCCGGGCGGTCCCGTGCGGTCCCGGGCGGTCCCGGGCGGTCCCGGGCGGTCTGGGGCGGTCCCGGCCGGTCCCGGGCGGTCCCGGGCGTTCCAGGGCGGTCCTGCGCGGTCCCGGGCGGTCCCGGGTGGTCCCAGGCGGTCCCGGGCGGTCCCGGGCGGTCCCGGGCGTTCCAGGGCGGTCGTGGGCGGTCCAGGGCGGTCCAGGGCGGTCCCGGGCGGTCCTGGGCGGTCCCGGGTGGTCCGAGCGGTCCCGGGCGGTCCGGGGCGGTCCCAGGCGGTCCCGGGCGGTCCTGGGCGGTCCCGGGCGGTCCCGGGCGGTCCCGGGCGGTCCGAGGCGGTCCCGGGCGGTCCGGGGCGGTCCCGGGCGGGTCCCGGGCGGTCCCGTGCGGTCCCGGGCGGTCCCGGGCGGTCCCGGGCGGTCTGGGGCGGTCCCGGGCGGTCCCAGGCGGTCCCGGGCGGTCCCGGGTGGTCCCGGGCGGTCCCGGGCGGTCCCGGGCGGTCCCGGGCGTTCCAGGGCGTTCCCGGGCGGTCCAGGGCGGTCCCGGGCGGTCCCAGGCGGTCCCGGGCGTTCCAGGGCGGTCCTGCGCGGTCCCGGGCAGTCCCGGGTGGTCCCGGGCGGTCCTGGGCGGTCCCGGGCGGTCCCGGGCGTTCCAGGGCGGTCCTGGGCGGTCCATGGCGGTCAAGGGCGGTCCCGGACAGTCCTGGGCGGTCCCGGCGGTCCGAGGCGGTCCCGGGCGGTCCGGGGCGGTCCCAGGCGGTCCCGGGCGGTCCTGGCGGTCCCGGGCGGTCCTGGGCGGTCCCCGGCGGTCCCGGGTGTTACAGGGCGGTGCCGGGCGGTCCCGGGCGGTCCGGGGCGGTCCTGGGCGGTCCCGTGCGGTCCCGGGCGGTCCGGTGCGGTCCCGGGCGGTCCGGGGCGGTCCCGGGCGGTCCCAGGCGGTCCCGGGCGGTCCCGGGCGGTCCCGGGCGGTCCCGGGCGGTCCAGGGCGGTCCCGGGCGGTCCTGGGCGGTCCCGGCGGTCTGAGGCGGTCCCGGGCGGTCCGGGGCGGTCCCGGGCAGTCCTGGCGGTCCGGGCGTTCTAGGGCGGTCCCGGGCTGTCCGGGTGTCGCGGGTGGTCCGGGGCGGTTCCGGGCGGTCCTGGGCGATCCCGGGCGGTCCGAGGCAGTCCCGGGCGGTCCGGGGCGGTCCCGGGCGGTCCCGGGCGGTCCCGTGCGGTCCCGGGCGGTCCCGGGCGGTCCCAGGCGGTCTGGGGCGGTCCCGGGCGGTACCAGGCGGTCCCGGGCGGTCCTGGGCGGTCCCGGGCGGTCCCGGGCGGTCCCGGGCGGTCCCGGGCAGTCCTGGGCGGTCCCGGGCGTTCCAGGGCGGTCCCGGGCAGTCCAGGGCGGTCCTGGGCGGTCCCGGGCGGTCCGAGGCGGTCCCGGGCGGTCCGGGGCGGTCCCGGGCAGTCCCGGGCGGTCCCGGGCATTCTAGGGTGGTCCCGGGCGGTCCGGGGCGGTCCCGGGCGGTCCGGGGTGGTCCCGGGCGGTCCCGGGCGGTCCCGGGCGTTCCAGGGCGGTCCTGCGCGGTCCCGGGCGGTCCCGGGTGGTCCCGGGCGGCCCCGGGCGGTCCCGGGCGGTCCCGGGCGTTCCAGGGCGGTCCCGGGCGGTCCAGGGCGGTCCAGGGCGGTCCCGGGCGGTCCTGGGCGGTCCCGGGTGGTCCGAGGCGGTCCCGGGCGGTCCGGGGCGGTCCCAGGCGGTCCGGGCGGTCCTGGGCGGTCCCGGGCGGTCCCGGGCGGTCACGGGCGGTCCCGGGCGTTCCAGGGCGGTCCCGGGCGGTCCCGGGCGGTGCGGGGTGGTCCTGGGCGGTCCCGTGCGGTCCCGGGCGGTCCCGGGCGGTCCCGGGCGGTCCCGGGCAGTCCGGTGCGGTCCCGGGCGGTCCGGGCGGTCCCGGGCGGTCCCGAGCGGTCCCGGGCATTCCAGGGCGGTCCCGGGCGGTCAGGGGCGGTCCCGGGCGGTCCGGGTGGTCTCGGGCGGTCCCGGGCGGTCCGGGTGTGGTCCTGGGCGGTCCGGGTGCGGTCCCGGGCGGTTCGGGGCGGTCCCGGGCGGTCCCGGGCGGTCCAGGCGGTCTCGGGCGGTCCCGGGCGGTCCAGGGCGATTCCGGGCGGTCCTGGGCGGTCCCGGGCGTTCCAGGGCGGTCCTTGGCGGTCCCCGGCGGTCCCGGGCGGTCCCAGGCGGTCCCGGGCAGTCCCTTGCGTTCCAGGGCGGTCCCGGGCGGTCCAGGCGGTCCCGGGCGGTCCTGGGCGGTCCCGGGCGGTCCGAGGCGGTTCCGGGTGGTCCGGGGCGGTCCCGGGCGGTCCCGGCCGGTCCCGGGCGTTCTAGGGCAGTCCCGGCGGTCCGGGGCGGTCCCGGGTGGTCCGGGCGGTCCCGGGCGGTCCTGGGCAGTCCCGGGCGGTCCGAGGCGGTCCCGGGCGGTCCGGGGCGGTCCCGGGCGGTCCCGGGCGGTCCCGTGCGGTCCCGGGCGGTCCCGGGCGGTCCCGGGCGGTCTGGGGCGGTCCCGGGCGGTGCCAGGCGGTCCCGGGCGGTCCCGGGCGGTCCCGGGCGGTCCCAGGCGGTCCCGGGCGGTCCCGGACGGTCCCAGGTGGTCCAAGGCGGTCCCGGGCGGTCCTGGGCGGTCCCGGGCGGTCCGAGGCGGTCCCTGGCGGTCTGGGGTGGTCCCGGGCGGTCCCGGGCGGTCCCGTGCGGTCCCGGGCGGTCCCGGGCGGTCCCGGGCGGTCTGGGCGGTCCCGGGCGGTCCCAGGCGGTCCCGGGCGGTCCCGGGCGGTCCCCGGGCGGTCCCGGGCGGTCCCGGGCGTTCCAGGGCGGTCCCGGGCGGTCCAGGGCGGTCCCGGCCGGTCCCGGGCGGTCCCGGGCGTTCCCAGGGCGGTCCTGCGCGGTCCCGGGCGGTCCCGGGTGGTCCCGGGCGGTCCCGGGCGGTCCCGGGCGGTCCCGGGCGTTCCAGGGCGGTCGTGGGCGGTCCAGGGCGGTCCAGGGCGGTCCCGGGCGGTCCTGGGCGGTCCCGGGTGGTCCGAGGCGGTCCCGGGCGGTCCGGGGCGGTCCCAGGCGGTCCCGGGCGGTCCTGGGCGGTCCCGGGCGGTCCCGGGCGGTCCCGGGCGGTCCGAGGCGGTCCCGGGCGGTCCGGGGCGGTCCCGGGCGGTCCCGGGCGGTCCCGTGCGGTCCCGGGCGGTCCCGGGCGGTCCCGGGCGGTCTGGGGCGGTCCCGGGCGGTCCCAGGCGGTCCCGGGCGGTCCCGGGTGGTCCCGGGCGGTCCCGGGCGGTCCCGGGCGGTTCCCGGGCGTTCCAGGGCGGTCCCGGGCGGTCCAGGGCGGTCCCGGGCGGTCCCAGGCGGTCCCGGGCGTTCCAGGGCGGTCCTGCGCGGTCCCGGGCAGTCCCGGGTGGTCCCGGGCGGTCCTGGGCGGTCCCGGGCGGTCCCGGGCGTTCCAGGGCGGTCCTGGGCGGTCCATGGCGGTCAAGGGCGGTCCCGGGCAGTCCTGGGCGGTCCCGGGCGGTCCGAGGCGGTCCCGGGCGGTCCGGGGCGGTCCCAGGCGGTCCCGGGCGGTCCTGGGCGGTCCCGGGCGGTCCTGGGCGGTCCCGGCGGTCCCGGGCGTTACAGGGCGGTGCCGGGCGGTCCCGGGCGGTCCGGGGCGGTCCTGGGCGGTCCCCGGCGGTCCCGGGCGTTACAGGGCGGTGCCGGGCGGTCCCGGGCGGTCCGGGGCGGTCCTGGGCGGTCCGGGGCGGTCCCGGGCGGTCCCAGGCGGTCCCGGGCGGTCCCGGGCGGTCCCGGGCGGTCCCGGGCGGTCCAGGGCGGTCCCGGGCGGTCCGTGCGGTCCCGGGCGGTCCCGGGCGGTCCCGGGCGGTCTGGGGCGGTCCCGGGCGGTCCCAGGCGGTCCCGGGCGGTCCCGGGTGGTCCCGGGCGGTCCCGGGCGGTCCCGGGCGGTCCCGGGCGTTCCAGGGCGGTCCCGGGCGGTCCAGGGCGGTCCCGGGCGGTCCCAGGCGGTCCCGGGCGTTCCAGGGCGGTCCTGCGCGGTCCCGGGCAGTCCCGGGTGGTCCCGGGCGGTCCTGGGCGGTCCCGGGCGGTCCCGGGCGTTCCAGGGCGGTCCTGGGCGGTCCATGGCGGTCAAGGGCGGTCCCGGGCAGTCCTGGGCGGTCCCGGGCGGTCCGAGGCGGTCCCGGGCGGTCCGGGGCGGTCCCAGGCGGTCCCGGGCGGTCCTGGGCGGTCCCGGGCGGTCCTGGGCGGTCCCCGGCGGTCCCGGGCGTTACAGGGCGGTGCCGGGCGGTCCCGGGCGGTCCGGGGCGGTCCTGGGCGGTCCCCGGCGGTCCCGGGCGTTACAGGGCGGTGCCGGGCGGTCCCGGGCGGTCCGGGGCGGTCCTGGGCGGTCCGGGGCGGTCCCGGGCGGTCCCAGGCGGTCCCGGGCGGTCCCGGGCGGTCCCGGGCGGTCCCGGGCGGTCCAGGGCGGTCCCGGGCGGTCCTGGGCGGTCCCGGGCGGTCCGAGGCGGTCCCGGGCGGTCCGGGGCGGTCCCGGGCAGTCCCTGGCGGTCCCGGGCGTTCTAGGGCGGTCCCGGGCGGTCCGGGGTGGTCGCAGGTGGTCCGGGGCGGTTCCGGGCGGTCCTGGGCGATCCCGGGCGGTCCGAGGCAGTCCCGGGCGGTCCGGGGCGGTCCCGGGCGGTCCCGGGCGGTCCCGTGCGGTCCCGGGCGGTCCCGGGCGGTCCCAGGCGGTCTGGGGCGGTCCCGGGCGGTACCAGGCGGTCCCGGGCGGTCCTGGGCGGTCCCGGGCGGTCCCGGGCGGTCCCGGGCGGTCCCGGGCAGTCCCGGGCGGTCCCGGGCGTTCCAGGGCGGTCCCGGGCGGTCCAGGGCGGTCCTGGGCGGTCCCGGGCGGTCCGAGCCGGTCCCGGGCGGTCCGGGGCGGTCCCGGGCAGTCCCGGGCGGTCCCGGGCATTCTAGGGTGGTCCCGGGCGGTCCGGGGCGGTCCCGGGCGGTCCGGGGCGGTCCCAGGCGGTCCGAGGCGGTCCCGGGCGGTCCGGGGCGGTCCCGGGCGGTCCCGGGCGGTCCCGGGCGGTCCCGTGCGGTCCCGGGCGGTACCGGGCGGTCCCGGGCGGTCCGGGGCGGTCCCGGGCGGTCCCGGGTGGTCCCGGGCGGTCCCGGGCGTTCCCGGGCGGTCCCGGGCGGTCCCGGGCGGTCCCAGGCGTTCCAGGGCGGTCCCGGGCGGTCCAGGGCGGTCCCGTGTGGTCCCGGGCGGTCCCGGGCGGTCCCGGGCGGTCCGGGGCGGTCCCGGGCGGTCCCGGGTGGTCCCGGGCGGTCCCGGGCGTTCCCGGGCGGTCCCGGGCGGTCCCGGGCGGTCCCAGGCGTTCCAGGGCGGTCCCGGGCGGTCCAGGGCGGTCCCGGGCGGTCCCAGGCGGTCCCGGGCATTCCAGGGCGGTCCTGGGCGGTCCCGGGCGGTCCGAGGCGGTCCCGGGCGGTCCAGGCGGTCCCGGGCGGTCCCGGGCGGTCCGAGGCGGTCCCGGGCGGTCCGGGCAATCCCGGGTGGTCCCGAGCGGTCCCGTGCATTCCAGGGCGGTCCCGGGCGGTCCAAGGCGGTCCCGGGCGGTCCGAGGCGGTCCCGGGCGGTCCGGGGCGGTCCCGGGCGGTCACGGGCGGTCCGGGGCGGTCCCGGGCGGTCCCGGGCGATCCCGGGCGGTCCCGGGAGGTCCCGGGCGGTCCTGGGCGGTCCGGGGCGGTCCCGGGTGGTCCGGGTGTGGTCCTGGGCGGTCCGGGTGCGGTCCCGGGCGGTCTGGGGCGGTCCCGGGCGGTCCCGGGCGGTCCCGGGCGGTCTCGGGCGGTCCCGGGCGGTCCAGGGCGGTTCTGGGCGGTCCTGGGCGGTTCCGGGCGTTCCAGGGCGGTCCTTGGCGGTCCCGGGCGGTCCCGGGCGGTCCCGGGTGGTCCCGGGCATTCCAGGGCGGTCGCGGGCGGTCCAGGGCGGTCCTGGGCAGTCCTGGGCGGTCCCGGGCGGTCCGAGGTGGTCCCGGGCGGTCCGGGGCGGTCCCGGGCGGTCCCGGGCGGTCCCGGGCGTTCTAGGGCAGTCCCGGGCGGTCCGGGGCGGTCCCGGGTGGTCCGGGGCGGTCCCGGGTGGTCCTGGGTGGTCCCGGGCGGTCCGAGGCGGTCCCGGGCGGTCCGAGGCGGTCCCGGGCGGTCCCGGGCGGTCCCGGGCGGTCCCGGGAGGTCCCGGGCGGTCCTGGGCGGTCCGGGGCGGTCCCGGGTGGTCCGGGTGTGGTCCTGGGTGGTCCGGGTGCGGTCCCGGGCGGTCTGGGGCGGTCCCGGGCGGTCCCGGGCGGTCCCGGGCGGTCTCAGGCGGTCCCGAGCGGTCCAGGGCGGTTCTGGGCGGTCCTGGGCGGTTCCGGGCGTTCCAGGGCGGTCCTTGGCAGTCCCGGGCGGTCCCGGGCGGTCCCGGGTGGTCCCGGGCATTCCAGGGCGGTCGCGGGCGGTCCAGGGCGGTCCTGGGCAGTCCTGGGCGGTCCCGGGCGGTCCGAGGTGGTCCCGGGCGGTCCGGGGCGGTCCCGGGCGGTCCCGGGCGGTCCCGGGCGTTCTAGGGCAGTCCCGGGCGGTCCGGGGCGGTCCCGGGTGGTCCGGGGCGGTCCCGGGCGGTCCTGGGTGGTCCCGGGCGGTCCGAGGCGGTCCCGGGCGGTCCGAGGCGGTCCCGGGCGGTCCCGGGCGGTCCCGGGCAGTCCCGTGCGGTCCCGGGCGGTCCCGGGCAGTCCCGGGCGGTCTGGGGCGGTCCCGGGCGGTCCCAGGCGGTCCGAGGCGGTCCCGGGCGGTCCCGGGCGGTCCCGGGCAGTCCCGTGGGGTCCTGGGCGGTCCCGGGCAGTCCCGGGCGGTCTGGGGCGGTCCCAGGCGGTCCCAGGCGGTCCGGGGCGGTCCCGGGCGGTCCCGGGCAGTCCCGGGCGGTCCCGTGCGGTCCCGGGCGGTCCCGGGCGTTCCCGGGCGGTCCGGGGCGGTCCCGGGCAGTCGCGGGTGGTCTCCGGCGGTCCCAGGCGGTCCCGGGCGGTCCCGGGTGGTCCCGGGCAGTCCCGGGCGTTCCAGGGCGGTCCCGGGCGGTCCAGGGCGGTCCAGAGCGGTCCCAGGCGGTCCCGGGCGGTCCCGGGCATTCCAGGGCGGTCCTAGGCGGTCCCGGCGGTCCGAGGCGGTCCCGGGCGGTCCGGGCTGTCCCGGGCGGTCCCGAGCGGTCCCGGGCATTCCAGGGCGGTCCCGGGCGGTCCGGGGCGGTCCCGGGCGGTCCGAGGCGGTCCCGGGCGGTCCTGGGCGGTCCCGGGCGGTCCGAGGCAGTCCCGGGCGGTCCCGGGGCGGTCCCGGGCGGTCCCGGGCGGTCCTGGGCGGTCCCGTGCGGTGCCGGGCAGTCCCGGGCGGTCCCGGGCGGTCCGGGGCGGTCCCGGGCGGTCCGGGGCGGTCCCAGGCGGTCCGGGGCGGTCCCGGGGCGATCCGGGGCGGTCCCGGGCGGTCCGAGGCGGTACCGGGCGGTCCGGGGCGGTCCCAGGCGGTCCGAGGCGGTCCCGGGCGGTCCGGGGCGGTCCGGGGCAGTCCCGGGCGGTCCCGGGCGGTCCGGGGCGGTCCCAGGCGGTCCCGGGCGGTCCCGGGCGGTCCCGTGCGGTCCCGTGCGGTCCCGGGCGGTCCCGGGCGGTCCGGGGTGGTCCCGGGCGGTCCTGGGTGGTCCCGCACGGTCCCGGGCGGTCCCGGGCGGTCCTGGGCGGTCCCAGGCGGTCCCGGGCGTTCCAGGGCGGTCCCGGGTGGTCCAGGGCGGTCCCAGGCGGTCCCGGGCGGTCCCGGGCGTTCCAGGGCGGTCCTGGGCGGTCCCGCGCGGTCCGAGGCGGTCCCGGGCGGTCCGGGCGGTCCCGGGCGGTCCCGAGCGGTCCCGGGCATTCCAAGGCGGTCCCGGGCGGTCAGGGGCGGTCCCGGGCGGTCCGGGGCGGTCCCAGGCGGTACCGGGCGGTCCGGGTGTGGTCCTGGGCGGTCCGGGTGCGGTCCCGGGCGGTCCGGGGTGGTCCGGGCGGTCCTGGGCGGTCCCGGGCGGTCTCGGGCGGTCCCGGGCGGTCCAGGGCGGTTTTGGGCGGTCCTGGGCGGTCCCGGGCGTTCCAGGGCGGTCCTTGGCGGTCCCGGGCAGTCCCGGGCGGTCTGGGGCGGTCCCAGGCGGTCCCAGGCGGTCCGGGGCGGTCCCGGGCGGTCCCGGGCAGTCCCGGGCGGTCCCGTGCGGTCCCGGGCGGTCCCGGGCGTTCCCGGGCGGTCCGGGGCGGTCCCGGGCAGTCGCGGGTGGTCTCCGGCGGTCCCGGGCGGTCCCGGGCGGTCCAGGGCGGTCCAGAGCGGTCCCAGGCGGTCCCGGGCGGTCCCGGGCATTCCAGGGCGGTCCTGGGCGGTCCCGGCGGTCCGAGGCGGTCCCGGGCGGTCCGGGCTGTCCCGGGCGGTCCCGAGCTGTCCCGGGCATTCCAGGGCGGTCCCGGGCGGTCCGGGGCGGTCCCGGGCGGTCCGAGGCGGTCCCGGGCGGTCCTGGGCGGTCCCGGGCGGTCCGAGGCAGTCCCGGGCGGTCCGGGGCGGTCCCGGGCGGTCCCGGGCGGTCCTGGGCGGTCCCGTGCGGTGCCGGGCAGTCCCGGGCGGTCCCGGGCGGTCCGGGGCGGTCCCGGGCGGTCCGGGGCGGTCCCAGGCGGTCCGGGGCGGTCCCGGGGCGATCCGGGGCGGTCCCGGGCGGTCCGAGGCGGTACCGGGCGGTCCGGGGCGGTCCCAGGCGGTCCGAGGCGGTCCCGGGCGGTCCGGGGCGGTCGGGGCAGTCCCGGGCGGTCCCGGGCGGTCCGGGGCGGTCCCAGGCGGTCCCGGGCGGTCCCGGGCGGTCCCGTGCGGTCCCGTGGGGTCCCGGGCGGTCCCGGGCGGTCCGGGGTGGTCCCGGGCGGTCCTGGGTGGTCCCGCACGGTCCCGGGCGGTCCCGGGCGGTCCCGGGTGGTCCAGGGCGGTCCCAGGCGGTCCCGGGCGGTCCCGGGCGTTCCAGGGCGGTCCTGGGCGGTCCCGCGCAGTCCGAGGCGGTCCCGGGCGGTCCGGGCGGTCCCGGGCGGTCCCGAGCGGTCCCGGGCATTCCAAGGCGGTCCCGGGCGGTCAGGGGCGGTCCCGGGCGGTCCGGGGCGGTCCCAGGCGGTACCGGGCGGTCCGGGTGTGGTCCTGGGCGGTCCGGGTGCGGTCCCGGGCGGTCCGGGGTGGTCCCGGGCGGTCCTGGGCGGTCCCGGGCGGTCTCGGGCGGTCCCGGGCGGTCCAGGGCGGTTTTGGGCGGTCCTGGGCGGTCCCGGGCGTTCCAGGGCGGTCCTTGGCGGTCCCGGGCGGTCCCGGGCGGTCCCGGGCGGTCCCGGCGTTCCAGGGCGGTCCCGGGCGGTCCAGGGCGGTCCCGGCCGGTCCTGGGCGGTCCCGGGCGGTCCGAGGCGGTTCTGGGCGGTCCGGGGCGGTCCGGGGCGGTCCCGGGCGGTCCCGGGCGTTCTAGGGCGGTCCCGGGCGGTCCGGGGCGGTCCCGGGTGGTCCGGGGCGGTCCCGGGCGGTCCTGGGCGGTCCCGGGCAGTCCGAGGCGGTCCCGGGCGGTCCGGGGTGGTCCCGGGCGGTCCCGGGCGGTCCCGTGCGGTCCCGGGCGGTCCCGGGCGGTCCCGGGCGGTCTGGGCGGTCCGGGGCGGTCCCAGGCGGTCCCGGGCGGTCCCGGGCGGTCCCGGGCGGTCCCGGGCGTTCCAGGGCGGTCCCGGGCGGTCCAGGGCGGTCCCGGGCGGTCCCGGGCGGTCCCGGGCGTTCCAGGGCGGTCCTGCGCGGTCCCGGGCGGTCCCGGGTGGTCCCGGGCGGCCCCGGGCGGTCCCGGGCGGTCCCGGGCGTTCCAGGGCGGTCCCGGGCGGTCCAGGGCGGTCCAGGGCGGTCCCGGGCGGTCCTGGGCGGTCCCGGGTGGTCCGAGGCGGTCCCGGGCGGTCCGGGGCGGTCCCAGGCGGTCCCGGGCGCTCCTGGGCGGTCCCGGGCGGTCCCGGGCGGTCACGGGCGGTCCCGGGCGGTCCCGGGCATTCCAGGGCGGTCCCGGGCGGTCCGAGGCGGTCCCGGGCGGTCCGGGGCGGTCCCAGGCGGTCCGGGCGGTCCTGGGCGGTCCCGGGCGGTCCGGGCGGTCCTGGGCGGTCCCGAGCGGTCCCGGGCATTCCAGGGCGGGTCCCGGGCGGTCAGGGGCGGTCCCGGGCGGTCCGGGGTGGTCCCGGGCGGTCCCGGGCGGTCCGGGTGTGGTCCTGGGCGGTCCGGGTGCGGTCCTGGGCGGTTCGGGGCGGTCCCGGGCGGTCCCGGGCGGTCCCAGGCGGTCTCGGGCGGTCCCGGGCGGTCCAGGGCGGTTCCGGGCGGTCTGGGCGGTCCCCGGCGTTCCAGGGCGGTCTTTGGCGGTCCCCGGCGGTCCCGGGCGGTCCCAGGCGGTCCCGGGCGGTCCCTTGCGTTCCAGGGCGGTCCCGGGCGGTCCAGGGCGGTCCCGGGCGGTCCTGGGCGGTCCCGGGCGGTCCGAGGCGGTTCCGGGTGGTCCGGGGCGGTCCCGGGCGGTCCCGGCCGGTCCCGGGCGTTCTAGGGCAGTCCCGGGCGGTCCGGGGCGGTCCCGGGTGGTCCGGGCGGTCCCGGGCGGTCCTGGGTAGTCCCGGGCGGTCCGAGGCGGTCCCGGGCGGTCCGGGGCGGTCCCGGGCGGTCCCGGGCGGTCCCGGGCGGTCCCGTGCGGTCCCGGGCGGTCCCGGGCGGTCCCGGGCGGTCTGGGGCGGTCCCGGGCGGTGCCAGGCGGTCCCGGGCGGTCCCGGGCGGTCCCGGGCGGTCCCGGGCGGTCCCGGGCGGTCCCGGACGGTCCCGGGTGGTCCAAGGCGGTCCCGGGCGGTCCTGGGCGGTCCCGGGCGGTCCGAGGCGGTCCCTGGCGGTCTGGGGTGGTCCCGGGCGGTCCCGGGCGGTCCCGTGCGGTCCCGGGTCGGTCCCGGGCGGTCCCGGGCGGTCTGGGCGGTCCCGGGCGGTCCCAGGCGGTCCCGGGCGGTCCCGGGCGGTCCCGGGCGGTCCCGGGCGGTCCCGGGCGTTCCAGGGCGGTCCCGGGCGGTCCAGGGCGGTCCCGGCCGGTCCTGGGCGGTCCCGGGCGTTCCAGGGCGGTCCTGCGCGGTCCCGGTCGGTCCCGGGTGGTCCCGGGCGGTCCCGGGCGGTCCCGGGCGGTCCCGGGCGTTCCAGGGCGGTCGTGCGCGGTCCAGGGCGGTCCAGGGCGGTCCCGGGCGGTCCTGGGCGGTCCCGCGTGGTCCGAGGCGGTCCCGGGCGGTCCGGGGCGGTCCCAGGCGGTCCCGGGCGGTCCTGGGCGGTCCCGGGCGGTCCCGGGCGGTCCCGGGCGGTCCGAGGCGGTCCCGGGCGGTCCGGGGTGGTCCCGGGCGGTCCCGGTCAGTCCCGTGCGGTCCCGGGCGGTCCCGGGCGGTCCCGGGCGGTCTGGGGCGGTCCCGGGCGGTCTCAGGCGGTCCCGGTCGGTCCCGGGTGGTCCCGGGCGGTCCGGGCGGTCCCAGGCGGTCCCGGGCGGTCCCGGGCGGTCCAGGGCGGTCCCGGGCGGTCCCAGGCGGTCCCGGGCGTTCCAGGGCGGTCCTGCGCGGTCCCGGGCAGTCCCGGGTGGTCCCGGGCGGTCCTGGGCGGTCCCGGGCGGTCCCGGGCGTTCCAGGGCGGTCCTGGGCGGTCCATGGCGGTCAAGGGCGGTCCCGGGCAGTCCTGGGTGGTCCCGGGCGGTCCGAGGCGGTCCCGGGCGGTCCGGGGCGGTCCCAGGCGGTCCCGGGCGGTCTGGGCGGTCCCGGGCGGTCCTGGGCGGTCCCCGGCGGTCCCGGGCATTCCAGGGCGGTGCCGGGCGGTCCCGGGCGGTCCGGGGCGGTCCTGGGCGGTCCCGTGCGGTCCCGGGTGGTCCCGGGCGGTCCCGGGCGGTCCGGTGCGGTCCCGGGCGGTCCGGGGCGGTCCCGGGCGGTCCCGGGCGGTCCCGGGCGGTCCCGGGCGGTCCCGGGCGGTCCCGGGCGGTCCAGGGCGGTCCCGGGCGGTCCTGGGCGGTCCCGGGCGGTCCGAGGCGGTCCCGGGCGGTCCGGGGCGGTCCCGGGCAGTCCCTGGCGGTCCCGGGCGTTCTAGGGCGGTCCCGGGCGGTCCGGGGTGGTCGCGGGTGGTCCGGGGCGGTTCCGGGCGGTCCTGGGCGATCCCGGGCGGTCCGAGGCAGTCCCGGGCGGTCCGGGGCGGTCCCGGGCGGTCCCGGGCGGTCCCGTGCGGTCCCGGGCGGTCCCGGGCGGTCCCAGGCGGTCTGGGGCGGTCCCGGGCGGTACCAGGCGGTCCCGGGCGGTCCTGGGCGGTCCCGGGCGGTCCCGGGCGGTCCCGGGCGGTCCCGGGCAGTCCCGGGCGGTCCCGGGCGTTCCAGGGCGGTCCCGGGCGGTCCAGGGCGGTCCTGGGCGGTCCCGGGCGGTCTGAGGCGGTCCCGGGCGGTCCGGGGCGGTCCCGGGCAGTCCCGGGCGGTCCCGGGCATTCTAGGGTGGTCCCGGGCGGTCCCGGGCGGTCCGGGGCGGTCCCGGGCGGTCCCGGGTGGTCCCGGGCGGTCCCGGGCGTTCCCAGGCGGTCCCGGGCGGTCCCGGGCGGTCCCAGGCGTTCCAGGGCAGTCCCGGGCGGTCCAGGGCGGTCTCGTGTGGTCCCGGGCGGTCCCGGGCGGTCCCGGGCGGTCCGGGGCGGTCCCGGGCGGTCCCAGGTGGTCCCGGGCGGTCCCGGGCGTTCCCGGGCGGTCCCGGGCGGTCCGGGCGGTCCCAGGCGTTCCAGGGCGGTCCCGGGCGGTCCAGGGCGGTCCCGGGCGGTCCCAGGCGGTCCCGGGCATTCCAGGGCGGTCCTGGGCGGTCCCGGGTGGTCCGAGGCGGTCCCGGGCGGTCCAGGCGGTCCCGGGCGGTCCCGGGCGGTCCGAGGCGGTCCCAGGCGGTCCGGGCAATCCCGGGTGGTCCCGAGCGGTCCCGGGCATTCCAGGGCGGTCCCGGGCGGTCCAAGGCGGTCCCGGGCGGTCCGAGGCGGTCCCGGGTGGTGCGGGGCGGTCCCGGGCGGTCACGGGCGGTCCGGGGCGGTCCCGGACGGTCCCGGGCGATCCCGGGCGGTCCCGGGAGGTCCCGGGCGGTCCTGTGCGGTCCGGGGCGGTCCCGGGTGGTCCGGGTGTGGTCCTGGGCGGTCCGGGTGCGGTCCCGGGCGGTCTGGGGCGGTCCCGGGCGGTCCCGGGCGGTCCCGGGCGGTCTCGGGCGGTCCCGGGCGGTCCAGGGCGGTTCTGGGCGGTCCTGGGCGGTTCCGGGCGTTCCAGGGCGGTCCTTGGCGGTCCCGGGCGGTCCCGGGCGGTCCCGGGCGGTCCCGGGCATTCCAGGGCGGTCGCGGGCGGTCCAGGGCGGTCCCGGGCAGTCCTGGGCGGTCCCGGGCGGTCGAGGTGGTCCCGGGCGGTCCGGGGCGGTCCTGGGCGGTCCGGGTGGTCCCGGGCGTTCTAGGGCAGTCCCGGGCGGTCCGGGGCGGTCCCGGGTGGTCCGGGGCGGTCCCGGGCGGTCCTGGGTGGTCCCGGGCGGTCCGAGGCGGTCCCGGGCGGTCCGAGGCGGTCCCGGGCGGTCCCGGGCGGTCCCGGGCAGTCCCGTGCGGTCCCGGGCGGTCCCGGGCAGTCCCCGGGCGGTCTGGGGCGGTCCCGGGCGGTCCCAGGCGGTCCCGGGCGGTCCCGGGCGGTCCCGGGCGGTCCCTGGCGGTCCCGGGCATTCCAGGGCGGTCCCGGTCGGGCCAGGGCGGTCCCGGGCGGTCCCGGGCGGTCCCGGGCGGTCCCGTGCGGTCCCGGGCGGGTCCCGGGCGGTCTGGGGCGGTCCCGGGCGGTCCCAGGCGGTCCCGGGCGGTCCCGGGCGGTCCCGGGCGGTCCAGGCGGTCCCGGGCGTTCCAGGGCGGTCCCGGGCAGTCCAGGGTGGTCCCGGGCGGTCCCGGGCGGTCCCGGGCGTTCCAGGGCGGTCCTGGGCGGTCCCGGGCGGTCCCGGGCGGTCCCGGGCGGTCCGGGCGGTCCCGGGCGTTCCATGGCGGTCCCGGGTGGTCCAGGGCGGTCCCGGGCGGTCCTGGGCGGTCCCGGGCGGTCCGAGGCGGTCCCGGGCGGTCCGGGGCGGTCCCGGGTGGTCCCGGGCGGTCTCGGGCGTTCTAGGGCGGTCCCGGGCGGTCCGGAGCGGTCCCGGGCGATACGGGGCGGTCCCGGGTGGTCCTGGGCGGTCCCGGGCGGTCCGAGGCGGTCCCAGGCGGTCCGGGGCGGTCCCGGGCGGTCCCGGGCAGTCCGGGCGGTCCCGTGCGGTCCCGGGCGGTCCAGGGCGTTCCCCGGGCGGTCCGGGGCGGTCCCGGGCAGTCGCGGGTGGTCTCCGGCGGTCCCGGGCGGTCCCGGGCGGTCCCGGGTGGTCCCGGGCAGTCCCGGGCGTTCCAGGGCGGTCCCGGGCGGTCCAGGGCGGTCCAGAGCGGTCCCAGGCGGTCCCGGGCGGTCCCGGGCATTCCAGGGCGGTCCTGGGCGGTCCCGGCGGTCCGAGGCGGTCCCGGGCGGTCCGGGCGGTCCCGGGCGGTCCCGAGCGGTCCCGGGCATTCCAGGGCGGTCCCGGGCGGTCCGGGGCGGTCCCGGGCGGTTCCGAGGCGGTCCCGGGGCGGTCCTGGGCGGTCCCGGGCGGTCCGAGGCAGTCCCGGGCGGTCCGGGGCGGTCCCGGGCGGTCCCGGGCGGTCCTGGGCGGTCCCGTGCGGTGCCGGGCAGTCCCGGGCCGTCCCGGGCGGTCCGGGGCGGTCCCGGGCGGTCCGGGGCGGTCCCGGGCGGTCCGGGGCGGTCCCGGGGCGATCCGGGGCGGTCCGGGCGTCCGAGGCGGTACCGGGCGGTCCGGGGCGGTCCCAGGCGGTCCGAGGCGGTCCCGGGCGGTCCGGGGCGGTCCGGGGCAGTCCCGGGCGGTCCCGGGCGGTCCGGGGCGGTCCCAGGCGGTCCCGGGCGTTCCCGGGCAGTCCGGGGCGATCCTGGCGGCAGTCCGGGGCGATCCTGGGCGGTCTGGGGCCGTCCCGGGTGGTCCGGGGCGGTCCCGGGCGGTCCGGGGCGGTTCCGGGCGGTCCCGGGCGGTCCCGGGCGGTCCCGGGCGGTCCCGGCCGGTCCCGTGCGGTCCCGGGCGGTCCCGGGCGGTCCCATGCGGTCCCGGGTGGTCCCGGGCGGTCCCGGGCGGTCCGGGGCGGTCCCGGGCGGTCCCAGGCGGTCCCGGGCGGTCCCGGGCGGTCCCGGGCAGTCCCGGGCGGTCCCGGGCGTTCCAGGGCGGTCCCGGGCGGTCCAGGGCGGTCCCGAGCGGTCCCGGGCGGTCCCGGGCGTTCCACGGCGGTCCAGGGCGGTCCCGGGCGGTCCCGGGCGGTCCCGGGCGGTCCCGGGCGATCCGGGGCGGTCCCGGGCGTTCCAGGGCGGTCCCGGGCGGTCCAGGCGGTCCCGGGCGGTCCTGGGCGGTCCCGGGCGGTCCGAGGCGGTCCCGGGCGGTCCGGGGCAGTCCTGGGCGGTCCCGGGCGGTCCCGGGCGTTCTAGGGCGGTCCTGGGCGGTCCGGGGCGGTCCCGGGCGGTCCGGGGCGGTCCCGGCGGTCTGGGCGGTACCGGGCGGTCCAAGGCGGTCCCGGGCGGTCCCGGGGCGGTCCCAGGCGGTCCCGGGCGGTCCCGGGCGGTCCCGTGCGGTCCCGGGCGGTCCCGGGCGGTCCCGGGCGGTCCGGGGCGGTCCCGGGCGGTCCCGGGTGGTCCCGCGCGGTCCCGGGCGGTCCCGGGCAGTCCCGGGCGGTCCCGGGCGGTCCCGGGCGTTCCAGGGCGGTCCCGGGCGGTCCAGGGCGGTCCCAGGCGGTCCCGGGCGGTCCCGGGCGTTCCAGGGCGGTCCTGGGCGGTCCCGGGCGGTCCGTGGCAGTCCCGGGCGGTCCGGGCGGTCCCGGGCGGTCCCGAGCGGTCCCGGGCATTCCAGGGCGGTCCCGGGCGGTCAGGGGCGGTCTCGGGCGGTCCGGGGTGGTCCTGGGCGGTCCCGGGCGGTCGGTTGTGGTCCTGGCCGGTCCGGGTGCGGTCCCGGGCGGTCCAGGGCGGTCCCGGGCGGTCCCGGGCAGTCCCGGGCGGTCTCGGGCGGTCCCGGGCGTTTCCAGGACGGTTCCGGGCGGTCCTGGGCGGTCCCGGGCGTGCCAGGGCGGTCCTAGGCGGTCCCGGGCGGTCCCGGGCGGTCCCGGGCGGTCCCGGGCGGTCCCGGGCGTTCCAGGGCGGTCCCGGGCGGTCTAGGGCGGTTCCGGACGGTCCTGGGCGGTCCCGGGCGGTCCGAGGCGGTTCCGGGCGGTCTGGGGCGGTCCCGGGCGGTCCCGGGCGGTCCCGGGCGTTCTAGGGCGGTCCCGGGCGGTCCGGGGCGGTCCCGGGTGGTCAGGGGCGGTCCCGGGCGGTCCTGGGCGGTCCCGGGTGGTCCAAGGTGGTCCCGGGCGGTCCGGGGCGGTCCCGGGCGGTCCCGGGCGGTCCCGTGCGGTCCTGGGCGGTCCCGGGCGGTCCCGGGCGGTCTGGGGCGGGCCCGGGCGGTCCCAGGCATTCCCGGGCGGTCCCGGGCGGTCCCGGGCGGTCCCGGGCAGTCCCGGGCGTTCCAGGGCGGTCCCGGGCGATCCAGGGCGGTCCCGGGCGGTCCCGGGCAGTCCCGGGCGTTCCAGGGCGGTCCTGCACGGTCCCGGGCGGTCCCGGGTGGTCCCGGGCGGTCCCGGGCGGTCCCGGGTGGTCCTGGGCGTTCCAGGGCGGTCCCGGGCGGTCCAGGGCGGTCCAGGGCGGTCCCGGGCGGTCCTGGGCGGTCCCGGGCGATCCCAGGCGGTCCTGGGCGGTCCGGGGCGGTCCCGGGCGGTCCCGGGCGGTCCTGGGCGGTCCCGGGCGGTCCCGGGCGGTCCCGGGCGGTCCCGGGCGGTCCCGGGCGGTCCCGGGCATTCCAGGGCGGTCCCGGGCGGTCCCGGGCGGTCCGGGGCGGTCCTGGGCAGTCCCGTGCGGTCCCGGGCGGTCCCGGGCGGTCCCGGGCGGTCCGGTGCGGTCCCGGGCGGTCCGGGGCGGTCCCGGGCGGTCCCGGGCGGTCCCGGGCGGTCCCGGGCGGTCTCGAGCGTTGCAGGGCGGTCCCGGGCGGTCCAGGGTGGTCCCGGGCGGTCCTGGGCGGTTCCGGGCGGTCCGAGGCGGTCCCGGGCGGTCCGGGGCGGTCCCGGGCGGTCCCGGGCGGTCCCGGGCATTCTAGGGCGGTCCCGGGCGGTCCGGGGTGGTCCCGGGTGGTCCGGGGCGGTTCCGGGTGGTCCTTGGCGGTCCCGGGCGGTCCGAGGCGGTCCCGGGCGGTCCGGGGCGGTCCCGGGCGGTCCCGGGCGGTCCCGTGCGGTCCCGTGCGGTCCCGGGCGGTCCCGGGCGGTCCAGGGTGGTCTGGGGCGGTCCCGGGCGGTCCCAGGCGGTCCTGGGCGGTCCTGGGCGGTCCCGGGCGGTCCCGGGCGGTCCCAGGCGTTCCAGGGCGGTCCCGGGCGGTCCAGGGCAGTCCCGGGCGGTCCCGGGCGGTCCCGGGCGTTCCAGGGCGGTCCCGGGCGGTCCTTTGCGGTCCCGGGCGGTCCTGGGCGGTCCCGGGCGGTCCGAGGCGGTCCCGGGCGGTCCGGGGCGGTCCCGGGCGGTCCCGGGCGGTCCCGGGCGATCTAGGGTGGTCCCGGGCTGTCCGGGGCGGTCCCGGGCGGTCCGGGGCGGTCCAGGGCGGTCCGAGGCGGTCCCGGGCGGTCCGGGGCGGTCCCGGGCGGTCCTGGGCGGTCCCCGGCGGTCCCGTGCGGTCCCGGGCGGTCCCGGGCGGTCCCGGGCAGTCAGGGGCGGTCCCGGGCGGTCCCGGGTGGTCCCGGGCGGTCCCGGGCGTTCCCGGGCAGTCCCGGGCGGTCCCGGGCGGTCCCGGGCGTTCCAGGGCGGTCCCGGGCGGTCCAGGGCGGTCCCGGGCGGTCCCGGGCGGTCCCGGGCATTCCAGGGCGGTCCTGGGCGGTCCCGGGCGTTCCGAGGCGGTCCCGGGCGGTCCGGGCGGTCCCGGGCGGTCCCGAGCGGTCCCGGGCATTCCAGGGCGGTCCCGGGCGGTCCAAGGCGGTCCCGGGCGGTCCGGGGCGGTCCCGGGCGGTCCTGGGCGGTCCCGGGCGGTCTGAGGCGGTCCCGGGCGGTCCGGGGCGGTCCCGGGCGGTCCCGGGCGGTCCGGGGCGGTCCCGGGCGGTCCCGGGCGATCCCGGGCGGTCACGGGCGGTCCCGGGCGGTCCTGGGCGGTCCGGGGCGGTCCCGGGTGGTCCGGGTGTGGTCCTGGGCAGTCCGGGTGCGGTCCTGGGCGGTCCGGGGCGGTCCCGGGCGGTCCCGGGCGGTCCCGGGCGGTCTCGGGCAGTCCCGGGCGGTCCAGGGCGGTTCTGGGCGGTCCTGGGCGGTCCCGGGCGTTCCAGGGCGGTCCTTGGCGGTCCCGGGCGGTCCCAGGCGGTCCCGGGTGGTCCCGGGCGGTCCCGGGCGTTCCAGGGCGGTCGCGGGCGGTCCAGGGCAGTCCCGGGCAGTCCTGGGCGGTCCCGGGCGGTCCGAGGTGGTCCCTGGCGGTCCGGGGCGGTCCCGGGCGGTCCCGGGCGGTCCCGGGCGTTCTAGGGCGGTCACGGGCGGTCCGGGGCGGTCCCGGCCGGTCCCGTGCGGTCCCGGGCGGTCCCTGGCAGTCAGGGGCAGTCCCGGGCGGTCCCGGGTGGTCCCGGGCGGTCCCGGGCGTTCCCGGGCGGTCCCGGGCGGTCCCGGGCGGTCCCGGGCGTTCCAGGGCGGTCCCGGGCGGTCCAGGGCGGTCCCGGGCAGTCCCGGGCGGTCCCGGGCATTCCAGGGCGGTCCTGGGCGGTCCCGGGCGTTCCGAGGCGGTCCCGGGCGGTCCAGGCGGTCCCGGGCGGTCCCGAGCGGTCCCGGGCATTCCAGGGCGGTCCCGGGCGGTCCAAGGCGGTCCCGGGCGGTCCGGGGCGGTCCCGGGCGGTCCTGGGCGGTCCCGGGCGGTCCGAGGCGGTCCCGGGCGGTCCGGGGCGGTCCCGGGCGGTCCGGGCGGTCCGGGCGGTCCCGGGCGGTCCCGGGCGATCCCGGGCGGTCCCGGGCGGTCCCGGGCGGTCCTGGGCGGTCCGGGGCGGTCCCGGGTGGTCCGGGTGTGGTCCTGGGCGGTCCGGGTGCGGTCCTGGGCGGTCCGGGGCGGTCCCGGGCGGTCCCGGGCAGTCCCGGGCGGTCTCGGGCAGTCCCGGGCGGTCCAGGGCGGTTCTGGGCGGTCCTGGGCGGTCCCGGGCGGTCCCGGGCGATCCCGGGCGGTCCCGGGCGGTCCCGGGCGGTCCTGGGCGGTCCGTGGCGGTCCCGGGTGGTCCGGGTGTGGTCCTGGGCGGTCCGGGTGCGGTCCTGGGCGGTCCGGGGCGGTCCCGGGCGGTCCCGGGCGGTCCCGGGCGGTCTCGGCCAGTCCCGGGCGGTCCAGGGCGGTTCTGGGCGGTCCTGGGCGGTCCTGGGCGTTCCAGGGCGGTCCTTGGCGGTCCCGGGCGGTCCCAGGCGGTCCCGGGTGGTCCCGGGCGGTCCCGGGCGTTCCAGGGGCGGTCGCGGGCGGTCCAGGGCGGTCCCGGGCAGTCCTGGGCGGTCCCGGGCGGTCCGAGGTGGTCCCTGGCGGTCCGGGGCGGTCCCGGGCGGTCCCGGGCGGTCCCGGGCGTTCTAGGGCGGTCACGGGCGTTCCGGGGCGGTCCCGGGCGGTCCCGTGCGGTCCCGGGCGGTCCCTGGCAGTCAGGGGCGGTCCCGGGCGGTCCCGGGTGGTCCCGGGCGGTCCCGGGCGTTCCCGGGTGGTCCCGGGCGGTCCCGGGCGGTCCCGGGCGTTCCAGGGCGGTCCCGGGCGGTCCAGGGCGGTCCCGGGCGGTCCCGGGCGGTCCCGGGCGGTCCCGGGCATTCCAGGGCGGTCCTGGGCGGTCCCGGGCGTTCCGAGGCGGTCCCGGGCGGTCCAGGCGGTCCCGGGCGGTCCCGAGCGGTCCCGGGCATTCCAGGGCGGTCCCGGGCGGTCCAAGGCGGTCCCGGGCGGTCCGGGGCGGTCCCGGGCGGTCCTGGGCGGTCCCGGGCGGTCCGAGGCGGTCCCGGGCGGTCCGGGGCGGTCCCGGGCGGTCCCGGGCGGTCCGGGGCGGTCCCGGGCGGTCCCGGGCGGTCCTGGGCGGTCCCGGGCGGTCCCGGGCGGTCCGGGGCGGTCCCGGGCGGTCCCGGGCGATCCCGGGCGGTCCCGGGCGGTCCCGGGCGGTCCTGGGCGGTCCGGGGCGGTCCCGGGTGGTCCGGGTGTGGTCCTGGGCGGTCCGGGTGCGGTCCTGGGCGGTCCGGGGCGGTCCCGGGCGGTCCCGGGCAGTCCCGGGCGGTCTCGGGCAGTCCCGGGCGGTCCAGGGCGGTTCTGGGCGGTCCTGGGCGGTCCCGGGCGGTCCCGGGCGATCCCGGGCGGTCCCGGGCGGTCCCGGGCGGTCCTGGGCGGTCCGGGGCGGTCCCGGGTGGTCCGGGTGTGGTCCTGGGCGGTCCGGGTGCGGTCCTGGGCGGTCCGGGGCGGTCCCGGGCGGTCCCGGGCGGTCCCGGGCGGTCTCGGCCAGTCCCGGGCGGTCCAGGGCGGTTCTGGGCGGTCCTGGGCGGTCCTGGGCGTTCCAGGGCGGTCCTTGGCGGTCCCGGGCGGTCCCAGGCGGTCCCGGGTGGTCCCGGGCGGTCCCGGGCGTTCCAGGGCGGTCGCGGGCGGTCCAGGGCGGTCCCGGGCAGTCCTGGGCGGTCCCGGGCGGTCCGAGGTGGTCCCTGGCGGTCCGGGGCGGTCCCGGGCGGTCCCGGGCGGTCCCGGGCGTTCTAGGGCGGTCACGGGCGGTCCGGGGCGGTCCCGGGCGGTCCCGTGCGGTCCCGGGCGGTCCCTGGCAGTCAGGGGCGGTCCCGGGTGGTCCCGGGTGGTCCCGGGCGGTCCCGGGCGTTCCCGGGTGGTCCCGGGCGGTCCCGGGCGGTCCCGGGCGTTCCAGGGCGGTCCCGGGCGGTCCAGGGCGGTCCCGGGCGGTCCCGGGCGGTCCCGGGCGGTCCCGGGCATTCCAGGGCGGTCCTGGGCGGTCCCGGGCGTTCCGAGGCGGTCCCGGGCGGTGCAGGCGGTCCCGGGCGGTCCCGAGCGGTCCCGGGCATTCCAGGGCGGTCCCGGGCGGTCCAAGGCGGTCCCGGGCGGTCCGGGGCGGTCCCGGGCGGTCCTGGGCGGTCCCGGGCGGTCCGAGGCGGTCCCGGGCGGTCCGGGGCGGTCCCGGGCGGTCCCGGGCGGTCCGGGGCGGTCCCGGGCGGTCCCGGGCGGTCCTGGGCGGTCCCGGGCGGTCCGAGGCGGTCCCGGGCGGTCCGGGGCGGTCCCGGGCGGTCCCGGGCGGTCCGGGGCGGTCCCGGGCGGTCCCGGGCGATCCCGGGCGGTCCCGGGCGGTCCCGGGCGGTCCTGGGCGGTCCGGGGCGGTCCCGGGTGGTCCGGGTGTGGTCTTGGGCGGTCCGGGTGCGGTCCTGGGCGGTCCGGGGCGGTCTCGGGCGGTCCCGGGCAGTCCCGGGCGGTCTCGGGCAGTCCCGGGCGGTCCAGGGCGGTTCTGGGCGGTCCTGGGCGGTCCCGGGCGGTCCCGGGCGATCCCGGGCGGTCCCGGGCGGTCCCGGGCGGTCCTGGGCGGTCCGGGGCGGTCCCGGGTGGTCCGGGTGTGGTCCTGGGCGGTCCGGGTGCGGTCCTGGGCGGTCCGGGGCGGTCCCGGGCGGTCCCGGGCGGTCCCGGGCGGTCTCGGGCAGTCCCGGGCGGTCCAGGGCGGTTCTGGGCGGTCCTGGGCAGTCCCGGGCGTTCCAGGGCGGTCCTTGGCGGTCCCGGGCGGTCCCAGGCGGTCCCGGGTGGTCCCGGGCGGTCCCGGGCGTTCCAGGGCGGTCGCGGGCGGTCCAGGGCGGTCCCGGGCAGTCCTGGGCGGTCCCGGGCGGTCCGAGGTGGTCCCTGGCGGTCCGGGGCGGTCCCGGGCGGTCCCGGGCGGTCCCGGGCGTTCTAGGGCGGTCACGGGCGGTCCGGGGCGGTCCCGGGCGGTCCCGTGCGGTCCCGGGCGGTCCCTGGCAGTCAGGGGCGGTCCCGGGGGGTCCCGGGTGGTCCCGGGCGGTCCCGGGCGTTCCCGGGTGGTCCCGGGCGGTCCCGGGCGGTCCCGGGCGTTCCAGGGCGGTCCTGGGCGGTCCAGGGCGGTCCCGGGCGGTCCTGGGCGGTCCCGGGCATTCCAGGGCGGTCCTGGGCGGTCCCGGGCGTTCCGAGGCGGTCCCGGGCGGTCCAGGCGGTCCCGGGCGGTCCCGAGCGGTCCCGGGCATTCCAGGGCGGTCCCGGGCGGTCCAAGGCGGTCCCGGGCGGTCCGGGGCGGTCCCGGGCGGTCCTGGGCGGTCCCGGGCGGTCCGAGGCGGTCCTGGGCGGTCCGAGGCGGTCCCGGGCGGTCCCGGGCGGTCCGGGGCGGTCCCGGGCGGTCCCGGGCGATCCCGGGCGGTCCCGGGCGGTCCCGGGCGGTCCTGGGCGGTCCGGGGCGGTCCCGGGTGGTCCGGTTGTGGTCCTGGGCGGTCCGGGTGCGGTCCTGGGCGGTCCGGGGCGGTCCCGGGCGGTCCCGGGCAGTCCCGGGCGGTCTCGGGCAGTCCCGGGCGGTCCAGGGCGGTTCTGGGCGGTCCTGGGCGGTCCCGGGCGTTCCAGGGCGGTCCTTGGCGGTCCCGGGCGGTCCCAGGCGGTCCCGGGCGGTCCCGGGCGGTCCCGGGCGTTCCAGCGTGGTCGCGGGCGTTCCAGGGCGGTCCCGGGCAGTCCTGGGCGGTCCCGGGTGGTCCGAGGTGGTCCCTGGCGGTCCGGGGCGGTCCCGGGCGGTCCCGGGCGGTCCCGGGCGTTCTAGGGCGGTCACGGGCGGTCCGGGGCGGTCGCGGGTGGTTCGGGGAGGTCCCGGGCGGTCCTGGGCGGTCCCGGGCGGTCCGAGTCGGTCCCGGGCGGTCCGGGGCGGTCCCGGGCGGTCCCGGGCGGTCCCGGGCGGTCCCGGGCGGTCCGGGGCGGTCCAGGGCGGTCCGAGGCGGTCCCGGGCGGTCCGGGGCGGTCCCGGGCGGTCCTGGGCGGTCCCGGGCGGTCCCGTGCGGTCCCGGGCGGTCCCGGGCGGTCCCCGGCAGTCAGGGGCGGTCCCGGGCGGTCCCGGGTGGTCCCGGGCGGTCCCGGGCGTTCCCGGGCGGTCCCGGGCGGTCCCGGGCGGTCCCGGGCGTTCCAGGGCGGTCCCGGGCGGTCCAGGGCGGTCCCGGGCGGTCCCGGGCGGTCCCGGGCATTCCAGGGCGGTCCTGGGCGGTCCCGGGCGTTCCGAGGCGGTCCCGGGCGGTCCGGGCGGTCCCGGGCGGTCCCGAGCGGTCCCGGGCATTCCAGGGCGGTCCCGGGCGGTCCAAGGCGGTCCCGGGCGGTCCGGGGCGGTCCCGGGCGGTCCTGGGCGGTCCCGGGCGGTCCGAGGCGGTCCCGGGCGGTCCGGGGCGGTCCCGGGCGGTCCCGGGCGGTCCTGGGCGGTCCGGGGCGGTCCCGGGTGGTTCGGGTGTGGTCCTGGGCGGTCCGGGTGCGGTCCTGGGCGGTCCAGGGCGGTCCCGGGCGGTCCCGGGCGGTCCCGGGCGGTCTCGGGCAGTCCCGGGCGGTCCAGGGCGGTTCTGGGCGGTCCTGGGCGGTCCCGGGCGTTCCAGGGCGGTCCTTGGCGGTCCCGGGCGGTCCCAGGCGGTCCCGGGCGGTCCCGGGCGGTCCCGGGCGTTCCAGGGCGGTCGCGGGCGGTCCAGGGCGGTCCCGGGCAGTCCTGGGCGGTCCCGGGCGGTCCGAGCTGGTCCCTGGCGGTCCGGGCCGGTCCCGGGCGGTCCCGGGCGGTCCCGGGCGTTCTAGGGCGGTCACGGGCGGTCCGGGGCGGTCCCGGGCGGTCCCGTGCAGTCCCGGGCGGTCCTGGGCGGTCCCGGGCAGTCAGGGGCGGTCCCGGGCGGTCCCGGGTGGTCCCGGGCGGTCCCGGGCGTTCCCGGGCGGTCCCGGGCGGTCCCGGGCGGTCCCGGGCGTTCCAGGGCGGTCCCGGGCGGTCCAGGGCGGTCCTGGGCGGTCCCGGGCGGTCCCGGGCATTGCAGGGCGGTCCTGGGCGGTCCCGGGCGTTCCGAGGCGGTCCCGGGTGGTCCGGGCGGTCCCGGGCGGTCCCGAGCGGTCCCGGGCATTCCAGGGCGGTCCCGGGCGGTCCAAGGCGGTCCCGGGCGGTCCGGGGCGGTCCCGGGCGGTCCTGGGCGGTCCCGGGCGGTCCGAGGTGGTCCCGGGCGGTCCGGGGCGGTCCCGGGCGGTCCCGGGCGGTCCGGGGCGGTCCCGGGCGGTCCCGGGCGATCCCGGGCGGTCCCGGGCGGTCCCGGGCGGTCCTGGGCGGTCCGGGGCGGTCCCGGGTGGTCCGGGTGTGGTCCTGGGCGGTCCGGGTGCGGTCCTGGGCGGTCCGGGGCGGTCCCGGGCGGTCCCGGGCGGTCCCGGGCGGTCTCGGGCAGTCCCGGGCGGTCCAGGGCGGTTCTGGGCGGTCCTGGGCGGTCCCGGGCGTTCCAGGGCGGTCCTTGGCGGTCCCGGGCGGTCCCAGGCGGTCCCGGGCGGTCCCGGGCGGTCCCGGGCGTTCCAGGGCGGTCGCGGGCGGTCCAGGCGGTCCCGGGCAGTCCTGGGCGGTCCCGGGCGGTCCGAGGTGGTCCCTGGCGGTCCGGGGCGGTCCCGGGCGGTCCCGGGCGGTCCCGGGCGTTCTAGGGCGGTCACGGGCGGTCCGGGGCGGTTGCGGGGTGGTTCGGGGCGGTCCCGGGCGGTCCTGGGCGGTCCCGGGCGGTCCGAGGCGGTCCCTGCGGTCCGGGGCGGTCCCGGGCGGTCCTGGGCGGTCCCGGGCGGTCCCTGCGGTCCCGGGCGGTCCCGGGCGGTCTGGGGCGGTCCCGGGTGGTCCCAGGCGGTTACGGGCGGTCCCAGGCGGTCCCGGGCAGTCCTGGACGGTCCCGGGCGTTCCAGGGCGGTCCCGGGCGGTCCAGGGCGGTCCCGGGCGGTCCCGGGCGGTCCCGTGCGGTCTCAGGCGGTCCCGGGCGGTCCCGGGCGGTCTGGGGCGGTCCCGGGTGGTCCCAGGCGGTCCCGGGCGGTCCCGGGCGGTCCCGGGTGGTCCCGGGCGGTCCCGGGCGTTCCAGGGCGGTCCCGGGAGGTCCAGGGCGGTCCCGGGCGGTCCCGGGCGGTCCCGGGCGTTCCAGAGCGGTCCTGGGCGGTCCCGGGCGGTCCCGGGCGGTCCCGGGCGGTCCCGGGCGGTCCCGGGCGGTCCCGGGCGTTCCATGGCGGTCCCGGGCGGTCCAGGGCGGTCCGGGCGGTCCTGGGCGGTCCCGGGCGGTCCGAGGCGGTCCCGGGCGGTCCGGGCGGTCCCGGGTGGTCCCGGGCGGTCCCGGGCGTTCTAGGGCAGTCCCGGGCGGTCCGGGGCGGTCCCGGGCGGTCCGGGGCGGTCCCGGGCGGTCCTGGGCGGTCCCGGGCGGTCCGAGGCGGTCCCAGGCGGTCCGGGGCGGTCCCGGGCAGTCCTGGGCGGTCCCGGGCGGTCCTGTGCGGTCCCGGGCGGTCCCGGGCGGTCCCGGGCGGTTTGGGGTGGTCCCGGGCGGTCCCGGGTGGTCCCGGGCGGTCCCGGACGGTCCGGGCGGTCCCGGGCGGTCCCGGGCAGTCCCGGGTGTGCCGGGCGGCCCAGGGCGGTCCCAGGCGGTCCAGGGCGGTCCAGAGCGGTCCCGGGCGGTCCCGGGCGGTCCCGGGCTTTCCAGGGCGGTCCTGGGCGGTCCCGGCGGTCCGAGGCGGTCCCGGGCGGTCCGGGCGGTCCCGGGCGGTCCCGAGCGGTCCCGGGCATTCCAGGGCGGTCCCGGGCGGTCCGGGGCGGTCCCGGGCGGTCCGAGGCGGTCCTGGGCGGTGCTGGGCGGTCCCGGGCGGTCCGAGGCGGTCCCGGGCGGTCCGCGGCGGTCCCGGGCGGTCCCGGGCGGTCTCGGGCGGTCCCGTGCGGTCCCGGGCGGTCCCGGGCGGTCACGGGCAGTCCCGGGCGTTCCAGGGCGGTCCCGAGCGGTCCAGGGCGGTCCAGAGCGGTCCCGGGTGGTCCCGGGCAGTCCCGGGCGTTCCAGGGCGGTCCTGGGCGGTCCCGGCGGTCCGAGGCGGTCCCGGGCGGTCCGGGCGGTCCCGGGCGGTCCCGAGCGGTCCCGGGCATTCCAGGGCGGTCCGGGCGGTCCTGGCGGTCCCGGGCGGTCAGAGGCGGTCTCGGGCGGTCCTGGGCGGTCCCGGGCGGTCCGAGGCGGTCCGAGGCGGTCCCGGGCGGTCCCGGGCGGTCCCGGGCGGTCCCGGGCGGTCCCGGGCGATCCCGGGCGGTCCCGGGCAGTCCCGGGTGGTCCTGGGCGGTCCGGGGCGGTCCCGGGCGGTCCGGGTGTGGTCCTGGGCGGTCCGGGTGCGGTCCTGGGCGGTCCGGGGCGGTCCCGGGCGGTCCCGGGCGGTCCGGGCGGTCTCGGGCGGTCCCGGGCGGTCCAGCGCGGTTCCGGGCGGTCCTGGGCGGTCCCGGGCGTTCCAGGGCGGTCCATGGCGGTCCCAGGCGGTCCTGGGCGGTCCCGGGCGGTCCCGGGCGGTCCCGGGCGGTCCCGGGCGGTCCTGGGCAGTCCCGGGCGGTCCGAGGCGGTCCCGGGCGGTCCGGGGCGGTCCTGGGCGGTCCCGGGCGGTCCCGGGCAGTCCCGTGCGGTCCCGGGCGGTCCCGGGCGGTCCCGGGCGGTCTGGGGCCGTCCTGGGCGGTCCCAGGCGGTCCCGGGCGGTCCCGGGCGGTCCCGGGCGGTCCCGGGCGGTCCCGGGCGGTCCCGTGCGGTCCCGGGCGGACCCGGGCGGTCCCGGGCGGTCTGGGGCGGTCCCGGATAGTCCCAGGCGGTCCCGGGCGGTCCCGGGCGGTCCCGCGCGGTCCCGGGCGGTCCCGGGCGTTCCAGGGCGGTCCCGGGCGGTCCCAGGGCGGTCCCGGGTGGTCCCGGGCGGTCCCGGGCGTTCCATGGCGGTCCCGGGCGGTCCAGGGCGGTCCCGGGCGGTCCTGGGCGGTCTCGGGCGGTCCGAGGCGGTCCCGGGCTGTCCGGGGCGGTCCCGGGTGGTCCCGGGCGGTCCCGGGCGTTCTAGGGCAGTCCCGGGCGGTCCGGGCGGTCCCGGGCGGTCGGGGCGGTCCCGGGCGGTCCTGGGCGGTCCCGGGCGGTCCGAGGCGGTCCCAGGCGGTCCGGGGCGGTCCCGGGCGGTCCTGGGCGGTCCCGGGCGGTCTGTGCGGTCCCGGGCGGTCCCGGGCGGTCCCGGGCGGTCCGGGGTGGTCCCGGGCGGTCCCGGGTGGTCCCGGGCGGTCCCGGACGGTCCCGGGCGGTCCCGGGCGGTCCCGGGCAGTCCCGGGTGTTCCAGGGCGGTCCCAGGCGGTCCAGGGCGGTCCCAGAGCGGTCCCGGGTGGTCCCGGGCGGTCCCGGGCGTTCCAGGGCGGTCCTGGGCGGTCCCGGCGGTCCGAGGCGGTCCCGGGCGGTCCGGGCGGTCCGGGCGGTCCCGAGCGGTCCCGGGCATTCCAGGGCGGTCCCGGGCGGTCCGGGGCGGTCCGGGCGGTCCGAGGTGGTCCCGGGCGGTGCTGGGCGGTCCCGGGCGGTCCGAGGCGGTCCCGGGCGGTCCGGGGCGGTCCCGGGCGGTCCCGGGCGGTCCCGGGCGGTCCCGTGCGGTCCCGGGCGGTCCCGGGCGGTCACGGGCGGTCCGGGGCGGTCCCGGGCGGTCCCGGGTGGTCATGGGCGGTCCCGGGGCGGACCCGGGCGGTCCCGGGCGGTCCCAGGCAGTCCCGGGCGTTCCAGGGCGGTCCCGGGCGGTCCAGGGCGGTCCAGAGCGGTCCCGGGTGGTCCTGGGCGGTCCCGGGCGTTCCAGGGCGGTCCTGGGCGGTCCCGGCGGTCCGAGGCGGTCCAGGGCGGTCCGGGCGGTCCCGGGCGGTCCCGAGCGGTCCCGGGCATTCCAGGGCGGTCCCGGGCGGTCCTGGGCGGTCCCGGGCGGTCAGAGGCGGTCCCGGGCGGTCCTGGGCGGTCCCGGGCGGTCCGAGGCGGTCCCGGGCGGTCCCAGGTGGTCCCGGGCGGTCCCGGGCGGTCCCGGGCGGTCCCGGGCGATCCCGGGCGGTCCCGGGCAGTCCCGGGCGGTCCTGGGCGGTCCGGGGCGGTCCCGGGCGGTCCGGGTGTGGTCCTGGGCGGTCGCGTGCGGTCCTGGGCGGTCCGGGGCGGTCCCGGGCGGTCCCGGGCGGTCCCGGGCGGTCTCGGGCGGTCCCGGGCGGTCCAGCGCGGTTCCGGGCGGTCCTGGGCGGTCCCGGGCGTTCCAGGGCGGTCCTTGGCGGTCCCAGGCGGTCCTGGGCGGTCCCGGGCGGTCCCGGGCGGTCCTGTGCGGTCCCGGGCGGTCCCGGGCGGTCCCGGGCGGTCCGGGGTGGTCCCGGGCGGTCCCGGGTGGTCCCGGGCGGTCCCGGACGGTCCCGGGCGGTCCCGGGCGGTCCCGGGCAGTCCCGGGTGTTCCAGGGCGGTCCCAGGCGGTCCAGGGCGGTCCAGAGCGGTCCCGGGCGGTCCCGGGCGGTCCGGGCGTTCCAGGGCGGTCCTGGCCGGTCCCGGCGGTCCGAGGCGGTCCCGGGCGGTCCGGGCGGTCCCGGGCGGTCCCGAGCGGTCCGGCATTCCAGGGCGGTCCCGGGCGGTCCGGGGCGGTCCCGGGCGGTCCGAGGTGGTCCCGGGCGGTGCTGGGCGGTCCGGGCGGTCCGAGGCGGTCCTGGGCGGTCTGGGGCGGTCCCGGGCGGTCCCGGGCGGTCCCGGGCGGTCCCGTGCGGTCCCGGGCGGTCCCGGGCGGTCACGGGCGGTCCGGGGCGGTCCCGGGCGGTCCGCGTGGTCATGGGCGGTCCCGGGGCGGACCCGGGCGGTCCCGGGCGGTCCCGGGCAGTCCCGGGCGTTCCAGGGCGGTCCCGGGCGGTCCAGGGCGGTCCAGAGCGGTCCCGGGTGGTCCCGGGCGGTCCCGGGCGTTCCAGGGCGGTCCTGGGCGGTCCCGGCGGTCCGAGGCAGTCCCGGGCGGTCTGGGCGGTCCCGGGCGGTCCCGAGCGGTCCCGGGCATTCCAGGGTGGTCCCGGGCGGTCCTGGGCGGTCCCGGGCGGTCAGAGGCGGTCCCGGGCGGTCCTGGGCGGTCCGGGCGGTCCGAGGCGGTCCCGGGCGGTCCCAGGCGGTCCCGGGCGGTCCCGGGCAGTCCCGGGCGGTCCCGGGCGATCCCGGGCGGTCCCGGGCAGTCCCGGGCGGTCCTGGGCGGTCCGGGGCGGTCCCGGGCGGTCCGGGTGTGGTCCAGGGCGGTCCGGGTGCGGTCCTGGGCGGTCCGGGGTGGGTCCCGGGCGGTCCCGGGCGGTCCCGGGCGGTCTCGGGGTCCCGGGCGGTCCAGCGCGGTTCCGGGCGGTCCTGGGCGGTCCCGGGCGTTCCAGGGCGGTCCTTGGCGGTCCCAGGCGGTCCTGGGCGGTCCCGGGCGGTCCCGGGCGGTCCCGGGCGGTCCCGGGCGGTCCTGGGCAGTCCCGGGCGGTCCGAGGCGGTCCCGGGCGGTCCGGGGCAGTCCTGGGCGGTCCCGGGCGGTCCCGGGCGGTCCCATGCGGTCCCGGCGGTCCCGGGCGGTCCCGGGCGGTCTGGGGCCGTCCCGTGCGGTCCCAGGCGGTCCCGGGCGGTCCCGGGCGGTCCCGGGCGGTCCCGGGCGGTCCCGGGCGTTCCAGGGCGGTCCCGGGCGGTCCAGGGCGGTCCCGGGCGGTCCCGGGCGGTCCCGTGCGGTCCCGGGCGGTCCCGGGCGGTCCCGGGCGGTCTGGGGCGGTCCGGGTGGTCCCAGGCGGTCCCGGGCGGTCCCGGGCGGTCCCGGGCGGTCCCGGGCGGTCCCGGGCGTTCCGGGGCGGTCCCGGGCGGTCCAGGGCGGTCCCGGGCGGTCCCGGTCGGTCTGGGGCCGTCCCGGGCGGTCCCAGGCGGTCCCGGCGGTCCCGGGCGGTCCCGGGCGGTCCCGGGCGGTCCCGGGCGTTCCAGGGCGGTCCCGGGCGGTCCAGGGCGGTCCCGGGCGGTCCCGGGCGGTCCCGTGCGGTCCCGGGCGGTCCCGGGCGGTCCCGGGCGGTCTGGGGCGGTCCCGGGTGGTCCCAGGCGGTCCCGGGCGGTCCCGGGCGGTCCCGGGCGGTCCCGGGCGGTCCCGGGCGTTCCGGGGCGGTCCCGGGCGGTCCAGGGCGGTCCCGGGCGGTCCCGGGCGGTCCGGGCGTTCCAGGGCGGTCCTGGGCGGTCCCGGGCGGTCCCGGGCGGTCCCGGGCGGTCCCGGGCGGTCCCGGGGCGGTCCAGGGCAGTCCTGGGCGGTCCTGGTCGGTCCCGGGCGGTCCGAGGCGGTCTCGGGCGGTCCAGGGCAGTCCCGGGTGGTCCCGGTGGTCCCGGGCGTTCTAGGGCGGTCCCGGGCGGTCCGGGGCGGTCCCGGGCGGTCCGGGCGGTCCCGGGCGGTCCTGGGCGGTCCCGGGCGGTCCCGGGCAGTCCCGGGCGTTCCAGGGCGGTCCCAGGCGGTCCAGGGCGGTCCAGAGCGGTCCCGGGCGGTCCCGGGCGGTCCCGGGCGTTCCAGGGCGGTCCTGGGCGGTCCCGGCGGTCCGAGGCGGTCCCGGGCGGTCCGGGCGGTCCCGGGCGGTCCCGAGCGGTCTCGGGCATTCCAGGGCGTTCCGGGCGGTCCGGGCGGTCCCGGGCGGTCCGGGCGGTGAGGCGGTCCCTGGCGGGCCGGGGCGGTCCCGGGCGGTCCCGGGCGGTCCCGGGCGGTCCCGTGCGGTCCCGGGCGGTCCCGGGCGGTCCCGGGCGGTCCGGGGCGGTCCCGGGCGGTCCGGGGCGGTCCCGGGCGGTCCGGGGCGGTCCTGGGGCGGTCCGGGGCGGTCCCGGGCGGTCCAACGCGGTACCGGGCGGTCCGGGGCGGTCCCGGGCGGTCCCGGGCGGTCCCGGGCGATCCCGGGCGGTCCCGGGCGTTCCAGGGCGGTCCCGGGCGGTCCAGGGCGGTCCCGGGCGGTCCTGGGCGGTCCCGGGCGGTCCGAGGCGGTCCAGGGCGGTCCCGGGCGGTCCTGGGCGGTCCCGGGCGGTCCCGGGCGGTCCCGGGCGTTCCATGGCGGTCCCGGGCGGTCCAGGGCGGTCCCGGGCGGTCCTGGGCGGTCCCGGGCGGTCCGAGGCGGTCCCGGGCGGTCCGGGGCGGTCCCGGGTGGTCCCGGGCGGTCCCGGGCGTTCTAGGGCAGTCCCGGGCGGTCCGGGGCGGTCCCGGGCGGTCCTGGGCGGTCCCGGGCGGTCCTGTGCGGTCCCGGGCGGTCCCGGGCGGTCCCGGGCGGTCCGGGGTGGTCCCGGGCGGTCCCGGGTGGTCCCGGGCGGTCCCGGACGGTCCCGGGCGGTCCCGGGCGGTCCCGGGCAGTCCCGGGTGTTGCAGGGCGGTCCCAGGCGGTCCAGGGCGGTCCAGAGCGGTCCCGGGCGGTCCCGGGCGGTCCCGGGCGTTCCAGGGCGGTCCTGGGCGGTCCCGGCGGTCCGAGGCGGTCCCGGGCGGTCCGGGCGGTCCCGGGCGGTCCCGAGCGGTCCCGGGCATTCCAGGGCGGTCCCGGGCGGTCCGGGGCGGTCCCGGGCGGTCCGAGGCGGTCCCGGGCGGTGCTGGGCGGTCCCGGGCGGTCCGAGGCGGTCCCGGGCGGTCCGGGGCGGTCCCGGGCGGTCCCGGGCGGTCCCGGGCGGTCCCGTGCGGTCCCGGGCGGTCCCGGGCGGTCACGGGCGGTCCGGGGCAGTCCCGGGCGGTCCCGGGTGGTCATGGGCGGTCCCGGGGCGGACCCGGGCGGTCCCGGGCGGTCCCGGGCAGTCCCGGGCGTTCCAGGGCGGTCCCGGGCGGTCCAGGGCGGTCCAGAGCGGTCCCGGGTGGTCCCGGGCGGTCCCGGGCGTTCCAGGGCGGTCCTGGGCGGTCCCGGCGGTCCGAGGCGGTCCCGGGCGGTCCGGGCGGTCCCGGGCGGTCCCGAGCGGTCCCGGGCATTCCAGGGCGGTCCCGGGCGGTCCTGGGCGGTCCCGGGCGGTCAGAGGCGGTCCCGGGCGGTCCTGGGCGGTCCCGGGCGGTCCTGTGCGGTCCCGGGCGGTCCCGGGCGGTCCCGGGCGGTCCGGGGTGGTCCCGGGCGGTCCCGGGCGGTCCCGGGCGGTCCCGGGCAGTCCCGGGTGTTCCAGGGCGGTCCCAGGCGGTCCAGGGCGGTCCAGAGCGGTCCCGGGCGGTCCCGGGCGGTCCCGGGCGTTCCAGGGCGGTCCTGGGCGGTCCCGGCGGTCCGAGGCAATCCCGGGCGGTCCGGGCGGTCCCGGGCGGTCCCGAGCGGTCCCGGGCATTCCAGGGCGGTCCCGGGCGGTCCGGGGCGGTCCCGGGCGGTCCGAGGCGGTCCCGGGCGGTGCTGGGCGGTCCCGGGCGGTCCGAGGCGGTCCCGGGCGGTCCGGGGCGGTCCCGGGCGGTCCAGCGCGGTTCCGGGCGGTCCTGGGCGGTCCCGGGCGTTCCAGGGCGGTCCTTGGCGGTCCCAGGCGGTCCTGGGCGGTCCCGGGCGGTCCCGGGCGGTCCTGTGCGGTCCCGGGCGGTCCCGGGCGGTCCCGGGCGGTCCGGGGTGGTCCCGGGCGGTCCCGGGTGGTCCCGGGCGGTCCCGGACGGTCCCGGGCGGTCCCGGGCGGTCCCGGGCAGTCCCGGGTGTTCCAGGGCAGTCCCAGGCGGTCCAGGGCGGTCCAGAGCGGTCCCGGGCGGTCCCGGGCGGTCCCGGGCGTTCCAGGGCGGTCCTGGCCGGTCCCGGCGGTCCGAGGCGGTCCCGGGCGGTCCGGGCGGTCCCGGGCGGTCCCGAGCGGTCCCGGGCATTCCAGGGCGGTCCCGGGCGGTCCGGGGCGGTCCCGGGCGGTCCGAGGTGGTCCCGGGCGGTGCTGGGCGGTCCCGGGCGGTCCGAGGCGGTCCCGGGCGGTCTGGGGCGGTCCCGGGCGGTCCCGGGCGGTCCCGGGCGGTCCCGTGCGGTCCCGGGCGGTCCCGGGCGGTCACGGGTGGTCCGGGGCGGTCCCGGGCGGTCCCGGGTGGTCATGGGCGGTCCCGGGGCGGACCCGGGCGGTCCCGGGCGGTCCCGGGCAGTCCTGGGCGTTCCAGGGCGGTCCCGGGCGGTCCAGGGCGGTCCAGAGCGGTCCCGGGTGGTCCCGGGCGGTCCCGGGCGTTCCAGGGCGGTCCTGGGCGGTCCCGGCGGTCCCGGGCGGTCCCATGCGGTCCCGGGCGGTCCCGGGCGGTCCCGGGCGGTCTGGGGCCGTCCCGGGCGGTCCCAGGCGGTCCCGGGCGGTCCCGGGCGGTCCCGGGCGGTCCCGGGCGGTCCCGGGCGTTCCAGGGCGGTCCCGGGCGGTCCAGGGCGGTCCCGGGCGGTCCCGGGCGGTCCCGTGCGGTCCCGGGCGGTCCCGGGCGGTCCCGGGCGGTCTGGGGCGGTCCCGGGTGGTCCCAGGCGGTCCCGGGCGGTCCCGGGCGGTCCCGGGCGGTCCCGGGCGGTCCCGGGCGTTCCAGGGCGGTCCCGGGCGGTCCAGGGCGGTCCTGGGCGGTCCCGGGCGGTCCCGGGCGTTCCAGGGCGGTCCTGGGCGGTCCCGGGCGGTCCCGGGCGGTCCCGGGCGGTCCCGGGCGGTCCCGGGCGGTCCAGGGCAGTCCTGGGCGGTCCTGGTCGGTCCCGGGCGGTCCGAGGCGGTCTCGGGCGGTCCGGGGCAGTCCCGGGTGGTCCCGGTGGTCCCGGGCGTTCTAGGGCGGTCCCGGGCGGTCCGGGGCGGTCCCGGGCGGTCCGGGGCGGTCCCGGGCGGTCCTGGGCGGTCCCGGGCGGTCCCGGGCAGTCCCGGGCGTTCCAGGGCGGTCCCAGGCGGTCCAGGGCGGTCCAGAGCGGTCCCGGGCGGTCCCGGGCGGTCCCGGGCGTTCCAGGGCGGTCCTGGGCGGTCCCGGCGGTCCGAGGCGGTCCCGGGCGGTCCGGGCGGTCCCGGGCGGTCCCGAGCGGTCTCGGGCATTCCAGGGCGTTCCTGGGCGGTCCGGGGCGGTCCCGGGCGGTCCGAGGCGGTCCCTGGCGGTCCGGGGCGGTCCCGGGCGGTCCCGGGCGGTCCCGGGCGGTCCCGTGCGGTCCCGGGCGGTCCCGGGCGGTCCTGGGCGGTCCGGGGCGGTCCCGGGCGGTCCGGGGCGGTCCCGGGCGGTCCGGGGCGGTCCTGGGGCGGTCCGGGGCGGTCCCGGGCGGTCCAACGCGGTACCGGGCGGTCCGGGGCGGTCCCGGGCGGTCCCGGGCGGTCCCGGGCGATCCCGGGCGGTCCCGGGCGTTCCAGGGCGGTCCCGGGCGGTCCAGGGCGGTCCCGGGCGGTCCTGGGCGGTCCCGGGCGGTCCGAGGCGGTCCAGGGCGGTCCCGGGTGGTCCTGGGCGGTCCCGGGCGGTCCCGGGCGGTCCCGGGCGTTCCATGGCGGTCCCGGGCGGTCCAGGGCGGTCCCGGGCGGTCCTGGGCGGTCCCGGGCGGTCCGAGGCGGTCCCGGGCGGTCCGGGGCGGTCCCGGGTGGTCCCGGGCGGTCCCGGGCGTTCTAGGGCAGTCCCGGGCGGTCCGGGGCGGTCCCGGGCGGTCCTGGGCGGTCCCGGGCGGTCCTGTGCGGTCCCGGGCGGTCCCGGGCGGTCCCGGGCGGTCCGGGGTGGTCCCGGGCGGTCCCGGGTGGTCCCGGGCGGTCCCGGACGGTCCCGGGCGGTCCCGGGCGGTCCCGGGCAGTCCCGGGTGTTCCAGGGCGGTCCCAGGCGGCCCAGGGCGGTCCAGAGCGGTCCCGGGCGGTCCCGGGCGGTCCCGGGCGTTCCAGGGCGGTCCTGGGCGGTCCCGGCGGTCCGAGGCGGTCCCGGGCGGTCCGGGCGGTCCCGGGCGGTCCCGAGCGGTCCCGGGCATTCCAGGGCGGTCCCGGGCGGTCCGGGGCGGTCCCGGGCGGTCCGAGGCGGTCCCGGGCGGTGCTGGGCGGTCCCGGGCGGTCCGAGGCGGTCCCGGGCGGTCCGGGCGGTCCCGGGCGGTCCCGGGCGGTCCCGGGCGGTCCCGTGCGGTCCGGGCGGTCCCGGGCGGTCACGGGCGGTCCGGGGCAGTCCCGGGCGGTCCCGGGTGGTCATGGGCGGTCCCGGGGCGGACCCCGGCGGGCCCGGGCGGTCCCGGGCAGTCCCGGGCGGTCCCGGGCGTTCCAGGGCGGTCCTGGGCGGTCCCGGCGGTCCGAGGCAGTCCCGGGCGGTCCGGGCGGGTCCGGGCGGTCTCGAGCGGTCCCGGGCATTCCAGGGTGGTCCCGGGCGGTCCTGGGCGGTCCCGGGCGGTCAGAGGCGGTCCCGGGCGGTCCTGGGCGGTCCCGGGCGGTCCGAGGGCGGTCCCGGGCGGTCCCAGGCGGTCCCGGGCGGTCCCGGGCAGTCCCGGGCGGTCCCGGGCGATCCCGACGGTCCCGGGCAGTCCGGGCGGTCCTGGGCGGTCCGGGGCGGTCCCGGGCGGTCCGGGTGTGGTCCTGGGCGGTCCGGGTGCGGTCCTGGGCGGTCCGGGGCGGTCCCGGGCGGTCCCGGGCGGTCCCGGGCGGTCTCGGGCGGTCCCGGGCGGTCCAGCGCGGTTCCGGGCCGTCCTGGGCGGTCCCGGGCGTTCCAGGGCGGTCCTTGGCGGTCCCAGGCGGTCCTGGGCGGTCCCGGGCGGTCCCGGGCGGTCCCGGGCGGTCCCGGGCGGTCCTGGGCAGTCCCGGGCGGTCCGAGGCGGTCCCGGCGGTCCGGGGCGGTCCTGGGCGGTCCCGGGCGGTCCCGGGCGGTCCCATGCGGTCCCGGGCGGTCCCGGGCGGTCCCGGGCGGTCTGGGGCCGTCCCGGGCGGTCCCAGGCGGTCCCGGGCGGTCCCGGGCGGTCCGGGCGGTCCCGGGCGGTCCCGGGCGTTCCAGGGCGGTCCCGGGCGGTCCAGGGCGGTCCCGGGCGGTCCCGGGCGGTCCCGTGCGGTCCCGGGCGGTCCCGGGCGGTCCCGGGCGGTCTGGGGCGGTCCCGGGTGGTCCCAGGCGGTCCCGGGCGGTCCCGGGCGGTCCCGGGCGGTCCCGGGCGGTCCCGGGCGTTCCAGGGCGGTCCCGGGCGGTCCAGGGCGGTCCTGGGCGGTCCCGGGCGGTCCCGGGCGTTCCAGGGCGGTCCTGGGCGGTCCCGGGCGGTCCCGGGCGGTCCCGGGCGGTCCCGGGCGGGTCCCGGGCGGTCCCAGGGCAGTCCTGGGCGGTCCTGGTCGGTCCCGGGCGGTCCGAGGCGGTCTCGGGCGGTCCGGGGCAGTCCCGGGTGGTCCCGGTGGTCCCGGGCGTTCTAGGGCGGTCCCGGGCGGTCCGGGGCGGTCCCGGGCGGTCCGGGGCGGTCCCGGGCGGTCCTGGGCGGTCCCGGGCGGTCCCGGGCAGTCCCCGGGCGTTCCAGGGCGGTCCCCAGGCGGTCCAGGGCGGTCCAGAGCGGTCCCGGGCGGTCCCGGGCGGTCCCGGGCGTTCCAGGGCGGTCCTGGGCGGTCCCGGCGGTCCGAGGCGGTCCCGGGCGGTCCGGGCGGTCCCGGGCGGTCCCGAGCGGTCTCGGGCATTCCAGGGCGTTCCTGGGCGGTCCGGGGGCGGTCCCGGGCGGTCCGAGGCGGTCCCTGGCGGTCCGGGGCGGTCCCGGGCGGTCCCGGGCGGTCCCGGGCGGTCCCGTGCGGTCCCGGCGGGTCCCGGGCGGTCCTGGGCGGTCCGGGGCGGTCCCGGGCGGTCCGGGGCGGTCCCGGGCGGTCCGGGGCGGTCCTGGGGCGGTCCGGGGCGGTCCCGGGCGGTCCAACGCGGTACCGGGCGGTCCGGGGCGGTTCCGGGCGGTCCCGGCGGTCCCGGGGCGATCCCGGGCGGTTCCGGGCGTTCCAGGGCGGTCCCGGGCGGTCCAGGGCGGTCCCGGGCGGTCCTGGGCGGTCCCGGGCGGTCCGAGGCGGTCCAGGGCGGTCCCGGGTGGTCCTGGGCGGTCCCGGGCGGACCCGGGCGGTCCTGGGCGTTCCATGGCGGGTCCCGGGCGGTCCAGGGCGGTCCCGGGCGGTCCTGGGCGGTCCCGGGCGGTCCGAGGCGGTCCCGGGCGGTCCGGAGCGGTCCCGGGTGGTCCCGGGCGGTCCCGGGCGTTCTAGGGCAGTCCCGGGCGGTCCGGGGCGGTCCCGGGCGGTCCTGGGCGGTCCCGGGCGGTCCTGTGCGGTCCCGGGCGGTCCCGGGCGGTCCCGGGCGGTCCGGGGTGGTCCCGGGCGGTCCCGGGTGGTCCCGGGCGGTCCCGGACGGTCCCGGGCGGTCCCGGGCGGTCCCGGGCAGTCCCGGGTGTTCCAGGGCGGTCCCAGGCGGCCCAGGGCGGTCCAGAGCGGTCCCGGGCGGTCCCGGGCGGTCCCGGGCGTTCCAGGGCGGTCCTGGGCGGTCCCGGCGGTCCGAGGCGGTCCCGGGCGGTCCGGGCGGTCCCGGGCGGTCCCCGAGCGGTCCCGGGCATTCCAGGGCGGTCCCGGGCGGTCCGGGGCGGTCCGGGCGGTCCGAGGCGGTCCCGGGCGGGCTGGGCGGTCCCGGGCGGTCCGAGGCGGTCCCGGGCGGTCCGGGGCGGTCCCGGGCGGTCCCGGGCGGTCCCGGGCGGTCCCGTGCGGTCCCGGGCGGTCCGGGCGGTCACGGGCGGTCCGGGGCAGTCCCGGGCGGTCCCGGGTGGTCATGGGCGGTCCCGGGGCGGACCCGGGCGGTCCCGGGCGGTCCCGGGCAGTCCCCGGGCGTTCCAGGGCGGTCCCGGGCGGTCCAGGGCGGTCCAGAGCGGTCCCGGGTGGTCCCGGGCGGTCCCGGGCGTTCCAGGGCGGTCCTGGGCGGTCCCGACGGTCCGAGGCGGTCCGGGCGGTCCCGGGCGGTCCGGGCGGTCCGAGCGGTCCCCGGGCATTCCAGGGCGGTCCCGGGCGGTCCTGGGCGGTCCCGGGCGGTCAGAGGCGGTCCCGGGCGGTCCTGGGCGGTCCCGGGCGGTCCTGTGCGGTCCCGGGCGGTCCCGGGCGGTCCCGGGCGGTCGGGGTGGTCACGGGCGGTCCCGGGCGGTCCCGGGCGGTCCCGGGCAGTCCCGGGTGTTCCAGGGCGGTCCCAGGCGGTCCAGGGCGGTCCAGAGCGGTCCCGGGCGGTCCCGGGCGGTCCCGGGCGTTCCAGGGCGGTCCTGGGCGGTCCCGGCGGTCCGAGGCGGTCCCGGGCGGTCCGGGCGGTCCCGGGCGGTCCCGAGCGGTCCCGGGCATTCCAGGGCGGTCCCGGGCGGTCCGGGGCGGTCCCGGGCGGTCCGAGGCGGTCCCGGGCGGTGCTGGGCGGTCCCGGGCGGTCCGAGGCGGTCCCGGGCGGTCCGGGGCGGTCCCGGGCGGTCCCGGGCGGTCCCGGGCGGTCCCGTTGCGGTCCCGGGCGGTCCCGGGCGGTCTCGGGCGGTCCGGGGCGGTCCCGGGCGGTCCCGGGTGGTCATGGGCGGTCCCGGGGCGGACCCGGGCGGTCCCGGGCGGTCCCGGGCAGTCCCGGGCGTTCCAGGGCGGTCCCGGGCGGTCCAGGGCGGTCCAGAGCGGTCCCGGGTGGTCCCGGGCGGTCCCGGGCGGTCACGAGCGGTCCCGGGCATTCCAGGGCGGTCCCGGGCGGTCCTGGGCGGTCCCGGGCGGTCAGAGGCGGTCCCGGGCGGTCCTGGGCGGTCCCGGGCGGTCCGAGGCGGTCCCGGGCGGTCCAGGGCGGTCCAGAGCGGTCCCGGGTGGTCCCGGGCGGTCCCGGGCGGTCACGAGCGGTCCCGGCATTCCAGGGCGGTCCCGGGCGGTCCTGGGCGGTCCCGGGCGGTCAGAGGCGGTCCCGGGCGGTCTGGGCGGTCCCGGGCGGTCCGAGGCGGTCCCGGGCGGTCCCCAGGCGGTCCCGGGCGGTCCCGGGCGGTCCCGGGCGTTTCCCGGGCGATCCCGGGCGGTCTCGGGCAGTCCCGGGCGGTCCTGGGCGGTCGGGGCGGTCCCGGGCGGTCCGGGTGTGGTCCTGGGCGGTCCGGGTGCCGTCCTGGGCGGTCCGGGGCGGTCCCGGGCGGTCCCGGGCGGTCCCGGGCGGTCTAGGGCGGTCCCGGGCGGTCCAGCGCGGTTCCGGGCGGTCCTGGGTGGTCCCGGCGTTCCAGGGCGGTCCTTGGTGGTCCCAGGCGGTCCTGGGCGGTCCGGGCGGTCCCGGGCGGTCCCGGGCGTCCCGGGCGGTCCTGGCAGTCCCGGGCGGTCCGAGGCGGTCCCGGGCGGTCCGGGGCGGTCCTGGGCGGTCCCGGGCGGTCCCGGGCGGTCCCGTGCGTCCCGGGTGGTCCCGGGCGGTCCCGGGCGGTCTGGGGCCGTCCCGGGCGGTCCCAGGCGGTCCCGGGCGGTCCCGGGCGGTCCCGGGCGGTCCCGGGCGGTCCCGGGGCGTTCCAGGGCGGTCCCGGGCGGTCCAGGGCGGTCCCTGGCGGTCCCGGGCGGTCCCGTGCGGTTCCGGGCGGTCCGGGCGGTCCCGGGCGGTCTGGGGCGGTCCCGGGTGGTCCCAGGCGGTCCCGGGCGGTCCCGGGCGGTCCCGGGCGGTCCCGGGCGGTCCCGGGCGTTCCAGGGCGGTCCCGGGCGGTCCAGGGCGGTCCCGGGCGGTCCCGGGCGGTCCCCGGGCGTTCCAGGGCGGTCCTGGGCGGTCCCGGGCGGTCCCGGGCGGTCCCGGGCGGTCCCGGGCGGTCCCAGGCGGTCCAGGGTGGTCCCGGGCGGTCCTGGGCGGTCCCGGGCGGTCCGAGGCGGTCCTGGGCGGTCCGGGGCAGTCCCGGGTGGTCCCGGTGGTCCCGGGCGTTCTAGGGCGGTCCCAGGCGGTCCGGGGCGGTCCCGGGCGGTCCGGGGCGGTCCCGGGCGGTCCTGGGCGGTCCCGGGCGGTCCCGGGCAGTCCCGGGCGTTCCAGGCGGTCCCAGGCGGTCCAGGGCGGTCCAGAGCGGTCCCGGCGGTCCTGGGCGGTCCCGGGCGGTCCGAGGCGGTCCCGGGCGGTCCCAGGCGGTCCCGGGCGGTCCCGGGCGGTCCCGGGCGGTCCCGGGCGATCCCGGGCGGTCCCGGGCAGTCCCGGGTGGTCCTGGGCGGTCCGGGGCGGTCCCGGGCGGTCCGGGTGTGGTCCTGGGCGGTCCCGGGTGCGGTCCTGGGCGGTCCGGGGCGGTCCCGGGCGGTCCCGGGCGGTCCCGGGCGGTCTCGGGCGGTCCCGGGCGGTCCAGCGCGGTTCCGGGCGGTCCTGGGCGGTCCCGGGCGTTCCAGGGCGGTCCTTGGCGGTCCCAGGCGGTCCTGGGCGGTCCCGGGAGGTCCCGGGCGGTCCCGGGCGGTCCCGGGCGGTCCTGGGCAGTCCCGGGCGGTCCGAGGCGGTCCCGGGCGGTCCGGGGCGGTCCTGGGCGGTCCCGGGCGGTCCCGGGCAGTCCCGTGCGGTCCCGGGCGGTCCCGGGCGGTCCCGGGCGGTCTGGGGCCGTCCCGGGCGGTCCCAGGCGGTCCCGGGCGGTCCCGGGCGGTCCCGGGCGGTCCCGTGCGGTCCCGGGCGGTCCCGGGCGGTCCCGGGCGGTCTGGGGCGGTCCCGGGTGGTCCCAGGCGGTCCCGGGCGGTCCCGGGCGGTCCCGGGCGGTCCCGGGCGGTCCCGGGCGTTCCAGGGCGGTCCCCAGGGCGGTCCCGGGCGGTCCAGGGCGGTCCCGGGTGGTCCCGGCGGTCCCGGGCGTTCCATGGCGGTCCCGGGCGGTCCAGGGCGGTCCCGGGCGGTCCTGGGCGGTCCCGGGCGGTCCGAGGCGGTCCCGGGCTGTCCCGGGGCGGTCCCGGGTGGTCCCGGGCGGTCCCGGGCGTTCTAGGGCAGTCCCGGGCGGTCCGGGGCGGTCCCCGGGCGGTCCGGGGCGGTCCCGGGCGGTCCTGGGCGGTCCCGGGCGGTCCGAGGCGGTCCCAGGCGGTCCGGGGCGGTCCCGGGCGGTCCTGGGCGGTCCCGGGCGGTCCTGTGCGGTCCCGGGCGGTCCCGGGCGGTCCCGGGCGGTCGGGGGTGGTCCCGGGCGGTCCCGGGTGGTCCCGGGCGGTCCCGGACGGTCCCGGGCGGTCCCGGGCAGTCCCGGGCAGTCCCGGGTGTTCCAGGGCGGTCCCAGGCGGTCCAGGGCGGTCCAGAGCGGTCCCGGGTGGTCCCGGGCGGTCCCGCCGGTCCGAGGCGGTCCCGGGTGGTCCGGGCGGTCCCGGGCGGTCCCGAGCGGTCCCGGGCATTCCAGGGCGGTCCCGGGCGGTCCGGGGCGGTCCCGGGCGGTCCGAGGCGGTCCCGGGCGGTGCTGGGCGGTCCCGGGCGGTCCGAGGCGGTCCCGGGCGGTCCGGGGCGGTCCCCGGGCGGTCCCGGGCGGTCCCGGGCGGTCCCCGTGCGGTCCCGGGCGGTCCCGGGCGGTCACGGGCGGTCCGGGGCGGTCCCGGGCGGTCCCGGGTGGTCATGGGCGGTCCCGGGGCGGACCCGGGCGGTCCCGGGCGGTCCCAGGCAGTCCCGGGCGTTCCAGGGCGGTCCCGGGCGGTCCAGAGCGGTCCAGAGCGGTCCCGGGTGGTCCCGGGCGGTCCCGGGCGTTCCAGGGCGGTCCTGGGCGGTCCCGGCGGTCCGAGGCGGTCCCGGGCGGTCCGGGTGGTCCCGGGCGGTCCCGAGCGGTCCCGGGCATTCCAGGGCGGTCCCGGGCGGTCCTGGGCGGTCCCGGGCGGTCAGAGGCGGTCCCGGGCGGACCTGGGCGGTCCCGGGCGGTCCCGAGGCGGTCCCGGGCGGTCCCAGGCGGTCCCGGGCGGTCCCGGGCGGTCCCGGGCGGTCCCGGGCGATCCCGGGCGGTCCCGGGCAGTCCCGGGCGGTCCTGGGCGGTCCGGGGCGGTCCCGGGCGGTCCGGGTGTGGTCCTGGGCGGTCCGGGTGCGGTCCTGGGCGGTCCGGGGCGGTCCCGGGCGGTCCCGGGCGGTCCCGGGCGGTCTCGGGCGGTCCCGGGCGGTCCAGCGCGGTTCCGGGCGGTCCTGGGCGGTCCCGGGCGTTCCAGGGCGGTCCTTGGCGGTCCCAGGCGGTCCTGGGCGGTCCCGGGCGGTCCCGGGCGGTCCTGTGCGGTCCCGGGCGGTCCCGGGCGGTCCCGGGCGGTCCGGGGTGGTCTCGGGCGGTCCCGGGTGGTCCCGGGCGGTCCCGGACGGTCCCGGGCGGTCCCGGGCGGTCCCGGGCAGTCCCGGGTGTTCCAGGGCGGTCCCAGGCGGTCCAGGGCGGTCCAGAGCGGTCCCGGGCGGTCCCGGGCGGTCCCGGGCGTTCCAGGGCGGTCCTGGCCGGTCCCGGCGGTCCGAGGCGGTCCCGGGCGGTCCGGGCGGTCCCGGGCGGTCCCGAGCGGTCCCGGGCATTCCAGGGCGGTCCCGGGCGGTCCGGGGCGGTCCCGGGCGGTCCGAGGTGGTCGCGGGCGGTGCTGGGCGGTCCCGGGCGGTCCGAGGCGGTCCCGGGCGGTCTGGGGCGGTCCCGGGCGGTCCCGGGCGGTCCCGGGCGGTCCCGTGCGGTCCCGGGCGGTCCCGGGCGGTCACGGGCGGTCCGGGGCGGTCCCGGGCGGTCCCGGGTGGTCATGGGCGGTCCCGGGGCGGACCCGGGCGGTCCCGGGCGGTCCCAGGCAGTCCCGGGCGTTCCAGGGCGGTCCCGGGCGGTCCAGGGCGGTCCAGAGCGGTCCCGGGTGGTCCCGGGCGGTCCCGGGCGTTCCAGGGCGGTCCTGGGCGGTCCCGGCGGTCCGAGGCAGTCCCGGGCGGTCCGGGCGGTCCCGGGCGGTCCCGAGCGGTCCCGGGCATTCCAGGGTGGTCCCGGGCGGTCCTGGGCGGTCCCGGGCGGTCAGAGGCGGTCCCGGGCGGTCTGGGCGGTCCCGGGCGGTCCGAGGCGGTCCCGGGCGGTCCCAGGCGGTCCCGGGCGGTCCCGGGCAGTCCCGGGCGGTCCCGGGCGATCCCGGGCGGTCCCGGGCAGTCCCGGGCGGTCCTGGGCGGTCCGGGGCGGTCCCGGGCGGTCCGGGTGTGGTCCTGGGCGGTCCGGGTGCGGTCCTGGGCGGTCCGGGGCGGTCCCGGGCGGTCCCGGGCGGTCCCGGGCGGTCTCGGGCGGTCCCGGGCGGTCCAGCGCGGTTCCGGGCGGTCCTGGGCGGTCCCGGGCGTTCCAGGGCGGTCCTTGGCGGTCCCAGGCGGTCCTGGGCGGTCCCGGGCGGTCCCGGGCGGTCCCGGGCGGTCCCGGGCGGTCCTGGGCAGTCCCGGGCGGTCCGAGGCGGTCCCGGGCGGTCCGGGGCGGTCCTGGGCGGTCCCGGGCGGTCCCGGGCGGTCCCATGCGGTCCCGGGCGGTCCCGGGCGGTCCCGGGCGGTCTGGGGCCGTCCCGGGCGGTCCCAGGCGGTCCCGGGCGGTCCCGGGCGGTCCCGGGCGGTCCCGTGCGGTCCCGGGCGTTCCAGGGCGGTCCCGGGCGGTCCAGGGCGGTCCCGGGCGGTCCCGGGCGGTCCCGTGCGGTCCCGGGCGGTCCCGGGCGGTCCCGGGCGGTCTGGGGCGGTCCCGGGTGGTCCCAGGCGGTCCCGGGCGGTCCCGGGCGGTCCCGGGCGGTCCCGGGCGTTCCAGGGCGGTCCCGGGCGGTCCAGGGCGGTCCCGGGCGGTCCCGGGCGGTCCCGGGCGTTCCAGGGGCGGTCCTGGGCGGTCCCGGGCGGTCCCGGGCGGTCCCGGGCGGTCCCGGGCGGTCCCGGGCGGTCCAGGGCAGTCCTGGGCGGTCCTGGGCGGTCCCGGGCGGTCCGAGGCGGTCTCGGGCGGTCCGGGGCAGTCCCGGGTGGTCCCGGTGGTCCGGGCGTTCTAGGGCGGTCCCGGGCGGTCCGGGGCGGTCCCGGGCGGTCCGGGGCGGTCCCGGGCGGTCCTGGGCGGTCCCGGGCGGTCCCGGGCAGTCCCGGGCGTTCCAGGGCGGTCCCAGGCGGTCCAGGGCGGTCCAGAGCGGTCCCGGGCGGTCCCGGGCGGTCCCGGGCGTTCCAGGGCGGTCCTGGGCGGTCCCGGCGGTCCGAGGCGGTCCCCGGGCGGTCCGGGCGGTCCCGGGCGGTCCCGAGCGGTCTCGGGCATTCCAGGGCGTTCCCGGGCGGTCCGGGGCGGTCCCGGGCGGTCCGAGGCGGTCCCTGGCGGTCCGGGGCGGTCCCGGGCGGTCCCGGCGGTCCCGGGCGGTCCCGTGCGGTCCGGGCGGTCCCGGGCGGTCCCGGGCGGTCCGGGGCGGTCCCGGGCGGTCCGGGGCGGTCCCCGGGCGGTCCGGGGCGGTCCTGGGGCGGTCCGGGGCGGTCCCGGGCGGTCCAACGCGGTACCGGGCGGTCCGGGGCGGTCCCGGGCGGTCCCGGGCGGTCCCGGGCGATCCCGGGCGGTCCCGGGCGTTCCAGGGCGGTCCCGGGCGGTCCAGGGCGGTCCCGGGCCGGTCCTGGGCGGTCCCGGGCGGTCCGAGGCGGTCCAGGGCGGTCCCGGGCGGTCCTGGGCGGTCCCGGGCGGTCCCGGGCGGTCCCGGGCGTTCCATGGCGGTCCCGGGCGGTCCAGGGCGGTCCCGGGCGGTCCTGGGCGGTCCCGGGCGGTCCGGGGCGGTCCCGGGTGGTCCCGGGCGGTTCCGGGCGTTCTAGGGCAGTCCCGGGCGGTCCGGGGCGGTCCCGGGCGGTCCTGGGCGGTCCCGGGCGGTCCTGTGCGGTCCCGGGCGGTCCGGGCGGTCCCGGGCGGTCCGGGGTGGTCCCGGGCGGTCCCGGGTGGTCCCGGGCGGTCCCGGATGGTCCCGGGCGGTCCCGGGCGGTCCCGGGCAGTCACGGGTGTTCCAGGGCGGTCCCAGGCGGTCCAGGGCGGTCCAGAGCGGTCCCGGGTGGTCCGGGGCGGTTCCGGGCGTTCTAGGGCAGTCCCGGGCGGTCCGGGGCGGTCCCGGGCGGTCCTGGGCGGTCCCGGGCGGTCCTGTGCGGTCCCGGGCGGTCCGGGCGGTCCCGGGCGGTCCGGGGTGGTCCCGGGCGGTCCCGGGTGGTCCCGGGCGGTCCCGGACGGTCCCGGGCGGTCCCGGCCGGTCCCGGGCAGTCCCGGGTGTTCCAGGGCGGTCCCAGGCGGTCCAGGGCGGTCCAGAGCGGTCCCGGGCGGTCCCGGGCGGTCCCGGGCGTTCCAGGGCGGTCCTGGGCGGTCCCGGCGGTCCGAGGCGGTCCCGGGCGGTCCGGGCGGTCCCGGGCGGTCCCGAGCGGTCCCGGGCATTCCAGGGCGGTCCCGGGCGGTCCGGGGCGGTCCCGGGCGGTCCGAGGCGGTCCCGGGCGGTGCTGGGCGGTCCCGGGCGGTCCGAGGCGGTCCCGGGCGGTCCGGGGCGGTCCCGGGCGGTCCCGGGCGGTCCCGGGCGGTCCCGGGCGGTCCCGGGCGTCCCTGCGGTCCCGGGCGGTCCCGGGCGGTCACGGGCGGTCCGGGGCAGTCCCGGGCGGTCCCGGGTGGTCATGGGCGGTCCCGGGGCGGACCCGGGCGGTCCCGGGCGGTCCCGGGCAGTCCCGGGCGTTCCAGGGCGGTCCCGGGCGGTCCATGGCGGTCCAGAGCGGTCCCGGGTGGTCCCGGGCGGTCCCGGGCGTTCCAGGGCGGTCCTGGGCGGTCCCGGCGGTCCGAGGCGGTCCCGGGCGGTCCGGGCGGTCCCGGGCGGTCCCGAGCGGTCCCGGGCATTCCAGGGAGGTCCCGGGCGGTCCTGGGCGGTCCCGGGCGGTCAGAGGCGGTCCCGGGCGGTCCTGGGCGGTCCCGGGCGGTCCTGTGCGGTCCCGGGCGGTCCCGGGCGGTCCCGGGCGGTCCGGGGTGGTCCCGGGCGGTCCCCGGGCGGTCCCGGGCGGTCTCGGGCAGTCCCGGGTGTTCCCAGGGCGGTCCCAGGCGGTCCAGGGCGGTCCAGAGCGGTCCCGGGCGGTCCCGGGCGGTCCCGGGCGTTCCAGGGCGGTCCTGGGCGGTCCCGGCGGTCCGAGGCGGTCCCGGGCGGTCCGGGCGGTCCGGGCGGTCCCGAGCGGTCCCGGGC
>NW_027423461.1:0-72573 GCF_048934315.1 Petromyzon marinus
GCACTGAGTCAGGAGGATGACAGTTCAAGGTGCCACCACCTCACTGAGAGCCTGTAGCCATGCTTTTAACTTTGATCCTTACCTCTCGTGTATCGATAGTTCAACGTTTATGTCCCATATTATTGAGGGACTGTGTTATTTTGGTGTGGTTTGGGACTGTTGTTTTGCTGCCTTGCCCCAAGTTATGCATTTAGTATTGAAAAATTGGCAGTAACTGATGTACTCATGCAAGTTGCACTCATATACTTTATTTATTTTATTATCTTTCCTAAACTTAGCACTGCTATCGTTTTATGTTCTAACTTTATAATCCCCTACACCTACTGGACATCTGTGAAAATAGGTTCATAGCTCATCGGACTCCTCCTGCAGTAGAAATACAGATTATGATTATTGATTGGCTGTGTCGGGTGGAGGAGGATTTACAACGTAACATTTTACTCAAGTCAATACTGAGTCTTGTCTCAACTTATTAACTGTGATTCTAGTTGTGCTTGTATTTTAGGCGCCGTTGTGGCTAGATGTTAACTACCTCCCCTGGTATGCAGGAGGTAGTGGCTTCGATCCCAAACCTGACGATGCCTGTTGCCTATATGGAGTCTGCGTCTATTCCTTTCTCTCCCCATGTTGGTGTGGATTTTACTCCGGGTCCCCTGATTTTTTCCCTCCTCATTTAGAATCATCATGTGATTAGAGTATTTGGCTGCTGTAATTTCCACGTGATAAGCCGCTCATTGAGTTATAATTTGTGATATTCAGGTCGATTCTACAAAAAATCTTTATAGCTCAGTGGGCCTTACATGGTAAAATAAAAATAATGGTTTAGTTTAACAGTTTATCATCATCCCTCCCAGCCGAGTGGAGTCGTGCACGGTGGAACTCGACAGAGAGATGAAGCTGCGTCCAATTGAGGCCAGACAACAGGACACTACGAGCACTCAGATGGAGCATCCAGAAGGAGCAGAGATCGAGAGGAGAGAACATCGCAAACAGTCAGATGGAGTATCCAGAAGGAGCAGAGACGAGACCAGAGGACATCGCGAGCACTCAGACAGATCATCCAGTAGGAGTAGAGAGCAAGGAGAAACGACAGGGCATCGCGAGCACTGGGACAGAGCATCCTGAAGGAGCAGAGATCGAGTCGAGAGAAGAGGACATCGCAAACACTCAGATGGAGCATTCAGAAGGAGCAGAGGCGAGACTAGAAGACATCGCGAGCACTCAGACAGAGCATCCAGAAGAAGTAGAGAGCAAAAGTCGACCTCCAGAGCAATCAGACACAGACCTCGCCCTCCATACCAAAGGTAATATTTTCATCAAACAAAGACAAAGTCTTCTTAGTTCTTTCGTTAAAGTCACATAGAATGGAAATACAATAATAATAATAAAATTCTCACGACGTTTCGGCCACAACACAAGTAGGCTTCTTCAGGTGAAGGAACAGAACTCTCGGGACGACAGCGCTTCAATGAACGCTGCTAAGATTCGCAACGTCTTTTAAGCTAGGTGGGAGAAGTAAAGCGCCTTGACAAAGGAGTTTACATATCAAACAGGATAATTGAGCATTGAAATAGCGGTGTTAAAGTGTTGGATCAGCAGGGTGTTAAAGTCAGAAATTAGCATGTAACTGGGAGATTAGCATGTTATTGTGAGAGATTAGCATGTGACTGGTCACGGAAATAGCTATGTTAAAATCAAAGTTTACATATCAACAGGGCCATTTAGTATATGGACGCTAAAGGACTGCAACTGTCCAACTATCATACAATAAACCGATGTGAAAAAAAAATAAGTATAAACTACATCAATATAATAAATGTACTCAATATATTCTTCAATAAGTTGAGCTATTAACATAAAGTAACTGGGTATACACTACACTATATAATGAATACCATATAGTAAACTAATAAAACACTAAAATAAACTACATCAATGTTATCAATAAACTCTATATACTCTCCTAACAGCTGAGCTACTAACAATAAGCCGTGGCCGAAACGTCGTGAGAATTTTATTTTATTATGTTTTATTTGTATTATTTTATTTCCATTCTACGTGACTTTACCAAAAGAACCAAGAAGATGAATCCCTGCAGTCACGAAAGCTTTAAATCAAAAATGAAATGCGAAGTCATTGCTTGTCAGTTAAACAAGACCGCGCATCTGAAATCACGCGATGCGGTGACCGTCTTTGTTTGATGAATGGATGAACGAAGTGTGGGTGATGGTTAATGCTCCTAGACGAGATTAGCAAGCTATTGTGATTCATTTGTGGCAAGCACTCTGTAATGAGGGCATGTTGCTGCTGCAGCAGTAGAACTGTGGGAGATTGAGGAATTCTCTCCCCCTGTTCTGCATGGGCATCTTTTTCTCCAGTTTCCTCCGATGTGTCATTGGTAATGGCCAAAATTTTACACTTCTGAAAAAGATAACTGCAAATCACTTAATTTGGACCGCACTCAGCAGCAACATCACCCCTCTACTACGGTAACTTGGTAAGACCCTCATGAACACAGAGCCCTGCGACTCAGCCAGGCTTTGTTGCAGGCTATACCAGCCTAACGATGAGAATAATCACTACCGTCTGCGCAGCTCTCTTCGCTGAGTCACGGTAAACTTTTTTTCCCGAGCGTCTGTGGGAGTGCACCGCACATCGCTATCCTCCTTTGTCCCTTGCAGGGCGCCATGACCTCATGTGGCAGCGCCACCAGAAGATGCAGGTCATGTTTGAGAACGTCCTGCCTCAGGGTTACGCCATCACGCAGAGGTGCAGCCTCAATCAGGTGCGTCCTTGTGTCTGTGTGTCTTTATGTCTGTGTGTTTTTATGTCTGTGTCGGTCTTTGTACTGTGCTACATATACGTTGTGGGGAGTGGTGGCGCAGTGGTTAACACACTGCGCTTAGAAACGAGCGACCTGAGTTCGATTCCCGCTCAGTCACCAACACCAGTGACGATTATCTGAACCGGTCCTATGTCTCTCCTAGGTCGACTCAGCCTCAAATGAGTACCTGGTGTAGTGTATAAATATCCCAAATTGAAGAGACAAAGGTGGCCGGACGTGGTGCCGGCCACCCACCTCCTCGTGTGCCGTGCTGGCCTTCAGAGGTGGTCGCTAACAGCACGTGCCCCAGCAGTCTGTTAAGACTACACGGAGGATCTTTGATCTTTGTCCAAGTTCGTGTATAAGTGCCCAGAAGATAACAACCAACTTTAATGAAGAAAATATATCGGGAAACTGCCTGGCAGCTAATTGGGCCCTTCCTACTGAAATAAATAAATCTATCAAAATAATATCGAGATGTTTACGTTTAAGATTTTACATTAATGTTGGGGATCTTGTACTAAGCAACTCAATTAATTTAGAAGTCATCATTCCCCTCCCCCGGCTGCCTGTCTCGCTTAATTGTTCAACGCATTGGCCAGATGTCCAAATATTGCCGTCAGTTGACTGAGTGTCGTTTTCTGTGACGATCAAACAAGTGGCGCGTTCCTCTAATGTGTGGCTTTGAGACTTTGAAAAAAGGTACCTTAGCACTAGTTATCGTGTAGGGCTTCACTGCATTGTTCTGGGAGAGTTCCACTCGCAGTTTTTATCTCGAGCAAGGACAGTGCAATTTGGATAACAATTCTGGACAGTGGACAGGAAGTGATGTCATGATTCTTGGAGGTGGTGGTGGCTACGCTGGTGCTACACGTGGTTGGTGGATCACACACTGAGAAGATGCCGTGAATTTCAGTTCCAGTGGGCGTCAGAAAGGAGCCGCACCCTGGCTTGCCAGGAGCGGGTGGTACAGCAAATGTAGAATCCACCTGTTCCGTCTGTATAGGATATAATGTTGCCCCCTCACACGCGTGCATTTTCTCCGGTTGCTCCGGTTTTCTGCCACATGTGAACAATCATTAATTGGCCGAGAACACATTTATATGTAGAGGACTGCAGAGCTTGGGCAATTGTTGGTAGCACTGTCTCATGGTGTGCATTGCTGCTGCCTTCCCATCTATATGTGATTCCTCCTCGTGTCTCTGAATCCCTCCCTATGTCTCTCGTCGAAAGCGAGCAAATAACTGTGCAGTGATCGGGCATTACAAATTACCATTAATATTAATTTTGATTTAAAGCCTTCGTGACTGCAGAGATTCATATTCTTGGTTCTTTCGGTAAAGTCACGTAGAAGGGAAACAATAAAATAATAAAAATCTAAAACAACAAAATTATCTGTGGTAGTAGTTACATTAGAGAAACCAAACGACATTCGTGAACACAAAGCAGACCTAAAACACGGTAGGACCAATACCTCGGCCGTGGCAGATCACTGTTATAATTCAGTAGGCTCACATGACATTGACTTCTCCAAGACAGAGGTTCTTTGCAAGCCATCTGGCTACCATGAGAGATTCGTTCATGAGGCTATCCACATATACAAACACAGAGACAATTTCAACCGAGAAGATGGATTCTGGCTTAGCAATCATTGGAAGGATTTGATAAACCATTTCGGGTCTTAATTGATTGTTCACGCTTACGGTGGCTTTCAGACCGCATCCATTATTTTCGTCTCCCCCCTCATCTTTTCTGAACATAGATGGACTCGTCCATCTGAACAAACTGTAAAATCGCTCTACGTGGTGCTAACGTTAATAAAACCGCCATTTTTTCAAATTTTCTTGCTGTGGTTTTCACAGCTGATGATGATTGCTTGTGTTGCAGTCGAAATGTCGTAAGAATTTTATTGTTTATTTTTTATTATTTTATTGTTTCCCTTCTATGTGACTTTACCGAAAGAACCAAGAATATTAATATTTTCATTATGAGACCTCCTTTGCCAGTAACAAGATATAGTAATAGGTTTTACCCTTTTAACTGGAACAAAAACTGAAACCTTTATTCAAGGCATCATGTTTGCAATAACCACAACACAAGCAGTCAAAATGCAAACAAAAGAGACAACTCTGATAATAATATGCACTGTCCTTGAATTTGATTGGTCCACACCCAAGACGGCTTTTCTTAGAGTCTAGTCTCCACTGGTGTTGGACCATAAGACGCCAAAAGGCGTACAACTCAAAAACAGCGCACTATCAGAGTATTGAGGGCTCGGGGTGAGCATTTACATTATGAGACCTCCTTTGCCAGTAACAAGATATAGTAAAAGGTTTTACCCTTTTAACTGGCACAAAAAAACTGACACCTTTATTCAAGGCATCATGTTTGCAATAACCACAATACAAGCAGTCAAAATGCAAACAAAAGAGACAACTCTGATAATAATATGCACTGTCCTTGAATTTGATTGGTCCACACCCGAGACGGCTTTTTTTAGAGCCTAGTCTCCACTGGTGTTGGACCAGAAGACGCCAAAAGGCATACAACTCAAAAACAGCGCACTATCAGAGTATTGTCCCGTGGATGGGAATGCATAGGAGGAAAACGAGTTTTGGAAGAGCATGATCAGTGACTACCTCAAGCCTCTGGAGGAAGATGACGATCACAGGAAACGCGTGAAGCAGGAACTCTTCGAGATAAGAAACAAGGTACTGGCAACGCGTCATCGCGAGTACCGGAGATGCTTCGATAACAGAAAAATTGCGTTCCAGCGACAACGTGTTGTGCAAACAGCAGGCGTTAAGCGAGTACTTACGGTACTTGGCATGTGGTAGAAGAAGATTTAAACGACATTGAATTACCTATGCCTTATTATTCCTACGAATTAATTCTTCCAATAATCCGCTAATCCTGTAAAATACATGAACAATAAAACAATAACAACAGAAGTGACCATTTGGCGTCGAGAGTGGACAGTGGGGGAGAAAAATGAACGCACAAAGAGGGGATCCATAAACAGCCCGGGGTCATCCCCCCCGCCACTCGGCCAATGCAATGTAAATCAGGCCTGGTCTGTCTGTCCCAACGTGCAGGGCACTTTCGTCTACTTCATGATCAATGCACTGTGGCTGGTGGCGACCCTGGCACTGCAGTTCGTGGGAGCCGACGTCTACATCCAGATCCCGAGCACGAAGAACGAGGGGACGGTCATCGACGTGCTGCCGCTCGCCTTCATGTTCCTCATCACCTTCTCCAGCATGCTCATTGTCCAGTTCCTGGCCATGCTGTACCACAGGTGAGGAGGAGGGGAGGGGGTCGACCCATGCGTGGCCATAGGGGGTGTGTGTGCATGCCGACTCAGTGACCAACAACAGTAACGATTATCTGAAATGGTCCTGGACTTCCCCCCTTGTGCCGTACCGGCCTTCATAGGTGCCACTCGCTGACAGCACTTGCCCCAACAATATCTTAAGGCTATCCAGGAAATCCTTGTCTTTGCCTTTATGTGAGTGTGGGCAGTGTGCTTATGACCAGCTCCGGTTTCGCAGCCGAGGTCTCACTCCGAAACAGTCGGGCAGCATTATCTTTTCATCGGCTGTGTAACACTGGGTGGAAACTACTTGGTTTGTCATTCCATGCGAAGCTCCGGATTTTCTTTGACCACATTGATATCTTCCCTTCTTTATTCTTTCGAGAAGGATGTTGAGGTGTCTAAAGTAACATCTGCACCGGTTAGAAACATTCAGGTCACCCTGCCTACAATGCATCCTGGGTTTAACCAGACTGGATTGTGTCAGGAGCTCACAGATTCTTAAAAGATCTAGACACATTCCCATTGGTGAGCTCCTCTCACAAGCGTGGCTGTGTTGGCTGGGTCATGTAGCCCCCATGCCCAGCCACTGCATGGCAAAGCAGATATTATTTGGCAGGATAGATCAGACTAAAAGGGCACGGCATGGGCTAGGGAAAAAAGGAATGATATGGTACAAGAGGATATATAGAGATGAGTGGACTTGCCAATAACTGGTACCAGCGGTCTCAAGATTGGCCACTCCTCAGGAGATGCTACTTGGCAGTTGGAGGCAGTCGCCCACCAGCAATAATGGAGGGCAGAGGAGCGATGCTCGCATCCATAAGCAGAGCACCGGGCAGCTAAACACAACAATTTGGCACAGTAGGGGTCACAGCTGGTGCATTGTCAGTCATCTCAGTCAGTCAACCATTGGCACATAGGTCTGTCCCGTTAACTCCTGACATTTTGCCACCGTGGCGCCCCGTGCCCCTCCCGTTCACTGATGGTCAGATATATATGCCAACATATATTTATAGATATTTATAATACTCTTTGGTTCTTTCGGTAAAGTCACGTAGGTATAAAATAAAATAAATCACGACGTTTCTATTGCAATACAAGCAATCATCATCAGGTGGGAAACCCAACAGCAATAAGTTTTTTTTCTACTGAAGTGGGAGAGAGATGCCATGGTAAGAGGTTTCTAGGTAAGAACGTGGGGCGGGGCAAGGGGGGGTGAAAGAGGGGGTGTGTGGGCTAGGGGGAGGGGATCATTGCGTGGACGCTAGATTGATATGTATAATGTGGTTTATTCACAGAGATGTAGAGTTACATTGAGACTGTGTGGATAAATAAAACAAGACAGAGAAGAAGCAGTCATCCATCCAGAGCACCACGTTCAGATAGTTTCCCCAAAATATTGTATTGGAGATGTGAATCCATAATTTTAATGCTAAGGCAATGTTTCACTGCTATTTGCCGCTGAGAAGATGTTATCTCCCTCGATCGGTACACAGGAGGTCATGCTGGACCCTGGCGGTGCCTCTGTTATACTTTTGGAGTCGCCGTGTGCTCTCGCTGTGGTGGTCGGAGCTTGGGTTTTTATCCGGGTTCCTTGGTTCAGATGATTAGACTGCTGTTATAAATTCTCACGTGTGGTGATATCAGCTACTGCGATCATCAGCTATCATTACGTGTGACCAGCTCGCCTATGAACAAGAGCTAAGAGCACAGTTGAGTTTAACTGGTAAATAAAACTGTGAATTCCCTTGCACCTTCTGAGGACGGTAGTGTCTTGGTCAACAGGTCACTTACCAAACGCTTAACGATCGATCCAAACCTTTTAGGTCCACGCTTCGCTGGGCGCGTATAGTGGTTACGCACACGTTAAGCTCTGTGTCTTTCTGGTGGATGCGTTGTCGGGCTGGTCCCATGGTGTCTGAAACGTGGAACAGCACGAAGGCGTTGGTGGTGAGCGGTAAAACGTGCACTCCTCCCCCATCCCCCCCAGATGAATGTAGGTTACACTCCTCTGCTTGACAATAAATCCCAAAGGTTAGTTTTAGTTTATAACGTCGCGATTTATAGCTTTTGTTAAACTTGACAAGATTACGTTTTAGTTCATGGCAATGAGAATAGAGTTCGTTTGTAGGAGAACATATTTGCACGATGCTATTTAAGTAAATTAACATACAATGTGGTAACACGGCACGTACTGATTATATGCACTTTATTGCCTATTGTTTTTTACTTTGCACAAATATAGTTTACTGAACTTTTGCAAGCCGTTATCAGTCATGTATTCTCGACTGCTTGCATAGAGATAGTGGCGCAGTCCTGCAATGAATCACCCCTCCGGGCGATTGAGACAGCCTGCCACCTACAGATTGCGCAACAGCGCCCCACACGACTTCCAGCCGTTTGCACTCGGTCGTTGGTGTAATTTTCATTCTTATCTGGAGTAAACCAACCTCCAAATCTACATATCGCTGGTTTCACAGTTTAGCGCGCTAATCAATACTGCACCACTCACTTTAGCATTGCCACATCCAAATAAATAAATGCGTATGCACCAACCGCTTGAAATAATGCCACATCGCATAGTCGTCGTGTCGACAATTAGAGAGGTAGCCAGGTTGCTCAAAGATCAGCGCTGGACTGGTACCATTGAGAAGATGGATTCAACTCCGGCTACTGAAACTAAACTTTTATTTGTATTTTACCAGGTAAAGTCCACTAAGATATATACAGCTTTTTTTTAAAATAAGCGACCTGGCCACAAATAATAGCTCAACGAAGTGGATCATTAATCACGTGTACATTTGTAGCAGCAGTCAAATACTCTTAACGCACTTTGATTCCAAATATGGAGAACAATCCCAGCGACCACGAAGAGAAAGAGGCATGCAATCTCCAAACAGGCATAGCATACAACAGGCATAGCAGGCGAGGTAGTTAACATCTCCTAGTCACCGTGGCACCCTGCCTGTGACTGGCAGGGCTCTCCCGGTATAGTTAGCTGATGGCCTCAGCCCGGTCACCAACGATTCAAAGACGGATTGTAAAAAAACAAATTAATTGGTATTGGTTCCCACGTGACCACTTGATTTGATTTGCTCTGACGGATGGTGGAGAGTATATCTGAATATTGCCTTTATACTCAAACCATCTAACCCAAAGTAAACAGACAGTCCTCGACTTGCGAGTGTCCGACTTACGAACGCCCGTTTCCATGAAATATATAAAAAAAGAAAAATATTGATTTAAAATGCGAACTTGCAATTGCAAACTGAACTGCCGGCTTACGAACCGTTCGAATTTCGAACAGGTCTCAGGAACGAACTAGGTTCGTAACCCGAATACTGCCCAGAAATAACTTCTGCTCAATAGGTTTGTGGTCATATATAGTTACTAATTATTGTTAACATGGGGATAGTACATTTGTGTGATGTAGGTGCTGGATGTGGTCATAGCTGGGATCCTATCCTTTTCTATATTTATAGAGCACCTTTGGTCAAGGCACGCTTTCCAACATTTAAAAGCTGTAACAAAAACAAAGTGATTTATATGGCAAGGGCAGTGCAAGGGCCGAGGAATGAGTGTCCCGAACAGAGGACATGTGGCTTCATGCAAGAGATATAGGGAAGGAACGGAACAAAATGGAACGGTAAAAAGGGAAGAGGAAGGGGATGGGCTATTAAAAAGAGGTGAGGCCTTCAGAGAGGAATAGAAGAAGGTTATGGAGGTGGCCTGCTTCATGTTCAAGTATCTCTCTATTTACAAAGTTCGATTTTACGATATTTCACGTTCATGCAATTGACAAATTACGTGTTCTAATGCTGTACTGTGCTGTGTGATTGTCACGAGGCCCCCATGGTGTCAGCCAGCGCTGGTCTCAAAACCTCGGTACCCACTATATCTGTTTACCTGCTATGAAGTAGGAGCATTGCTCGAAACGTCGACAATTATATACATGTCCTTTCAATGCATTGTTGTTAACGAGTGTGTTGTAGAGGAGGTTAATTGACCATACTTCACCACGCTGACCAAACCGGGTTGGTGGAGGTAGGTGAACATTGTATAAACGTGGAGAGGAAGGAAAGTACGGTACAATATTTGAATTCATACGCACACAGTGGGGAGCACAGGCGTTGCCTCTGCCAGTGATCTCAGTCAACCCACCGCTCCTGGGTCTGTCCCGTGAACTCCTCCTGCACCCAGCTGGCACAGCAGTCAACCCATAGCACCTGGGCCTGTCCTGGGACTCCTACCAGTAGCAAGCCTCCCACACTGCAAGTCGACTCAAAGTGCACTTAGCCTGTGACAAGCGCCGTGGTGCCGTCACCACCACTTAATGGCGGATGGCGGCTGTTGTTAATGCACGGTGGAACAGAGTTCAGCTTCCAATGAGTAGGATGGTACGGTGTATGTGTGTATAAAGCAGCAGCACTGGAGAGACAAAGGTGGCCGGCTGTGGTGGTACCGGGTTTTATCGGTACTTCTTGCTAACAGCACTTGTCCCAACAGCCTCATAGAGGCTATACATGAGTCTTTGTCTTTGCAGTGGTTTGTGCACTGCGCCACGGTCTCTGTGACCTTTATTGCACTGAGGTCCAGGTCGTTATAGGTCCAGCCTTGACGAACGCCTTTCAACGTATTGCATGCTTCTCCAAATTATAAGACGAATCCAAAAACATACATATTTGGCCTCACACAAGACAAAGATCGCCCGTATAGCCTGAACAGACTGTTGGGGAAAGTGCTGTAAGCGAGCACCAATGAAGGCTGACACAGCACACGAGGGTTGGGTGGCCAGAACCACGCCCGGACGCCTTTATCTCTACAGTGGCCATGTTAACACATTACACCGTACTGGGTAATAATGTGAGGCTGAGTCGAAGTTAGGGGAGGCCGTGAGCAGGAATCGAACTCGGGTCACCAAGTTCGTAGCGCCGAGCGCTGCTCTTCACAATAAAAAAGTCGCCATTCGCCACTAAGTGGTGGTGACGTTACCATGACACTTGTGCCAGGCGATGTGCACTTTGAGGCCACGTGAATTGTCGAAGACCCTCTAACAGTAGGTCACAGGACAGACCCAGGTGCCATGGGTTGACTGAGATGACTGGCAGATGCACCACCTGTGCCTCCTATTGTGCCAACTTCCTGTATTTTTTTCGACCCGGTTATCCGCTCATTGTTGTGAGCGTCGCTCCTCTGCCCTCCGCTGTTGTTGGAGGACGATTGCCTCAAACTTCCCAATAGCGTCTTCTAGGTGCACGTATCCTGGCACTGCACAGTAGCATCCTTAACGAGCCTCCTCGCTCACTCTACACGAAGCTGCGGGTCGTGCTCTTACATGTGGACGTCTCCTGGATTATAACTTTTGCTTTAAAATGCACAAGCTAAATGTGCGTCTCAGAATCGGTAGACCGCGGTAGAATGGAGAAGGATGTTGGAGTGGTGGTGCCGCGCCTGGCACATTAAAATAACAACCCGCCGAGCCGAGTTAGATAGCAAGACACGGCTAACATCTGCAGTGGCGAAGTGATGACACCTTGGATGAAGGTGAATCATTCCAAAAGCACGATTAATGATGATCCGTACCTCGAGATTCCTGGCTGGCTGCTGGCTGGGCGCCTCTCCACTCCAACCACAATTACTCCACTGTTAGTGGCTGATGTAGGCCGTTGCTACAGAAACTAGCTGGATAACATAACTGGCTATGCGGGATTATTTGTCGAACAAATGAAATTAAACGGCTTAAACGGAAGTCCGGCAGACGTCTAATAATAGTAATAATTATAATCATTATTAATTGGCATAGATAGCGATACCGAAAAGATGGAAATAACGAATAGAGAAGACTGACCACGGCTCATTTAAAATCGCTCTAACTTTTAAATGTGCTCCTATCAACGTAATTATTTTGCCAAGATGCTTATTTCCTAGATGTGCGTGTATGTATATATATAACCTCAGTCTTTGCGTTTTATTATCAGAATCAGAATCTTTAGTTATCCTGGAGAAATATGATAAGCTATGAAGATATTTTTCAGAGATGTCCAGTAGGGATGGGTCAGAAACTTAAACGATAGGAGTAAGCAAATCACTCAAGATAAATGTATCAATAAATGAAAAACTAAAAAAAGCTATTTAATTTACCAGGTAAGGCCCACTGACTTATTAGCTATTTTCAGAATAGACTTGGCCACAAATGATAGCTCCACAAAGTGGTTTATTGTGTGGACATTGTATTGCAGGCAGACACTACACGCACATTGTTGATTCTGAATGAGGAGGGAAAAACCAGAGGACCCGAAAAAAAATGCACGCAACCACGGGGCGAGAGAGTGAGACATAAACTCAAAATATACTGAAGGTCACGGGACAGACCCAGGGGCCATGGGCTGACTGAATTAGATGACTGGCAGATGTACCACCTGTGCCCCCTACTGTCAACTTAACGCATTACATCCGCCCGGCGCTCCGCTCGATGGAGTCGGGATCTAACCCACGAACCTCGTGCAGATTACTGTTCGTGCTCCGAGCGCAGGAGGACTAAGAGACGAGTCTGAACACGGACAGCTGTCGTTTGCTTGCGTGGCTGAGCTTCGTGACCTGCGAGACGAATCCACAGCCTGCCGCGTGTGCGGTGATTCATAGGCGATTCGTCATCCCACTTGCCAGGCCGTCAGCGCTCCGCAGGGCTGAGGGACCCGCGGGGAGAACGGGATGATGGGGAAATATGGAACCGATTAATTTGTTTTTGTTGCTTTCTTATTTATCCATACGAGTCGCACTGAACCGTGGGGCATTTTTAGCTGCGAAGCAACTGTGTACCGCATAGTAAAGTTTTTTTTTTATTATTTCGCGTAAATATAAATGTGTCGTTAACCCACCACCACCCGACACAGCTAATCAGCAAGGTTTGTCACCTAAACAAAACGTGCCAATTACTATGGGCAGCCACCCCGCTAAGGCGGTCACAGTAGGACGATTGGGATCGGTAAGAGCAGTGTTCTTCATTTCAAGGCCCACGGGCCAATGGCGGCCCCAGGTGGCCTTCAGTGTGACCCCTGACAGCACATGGATATGAAAACACCCCTTGCAGGTGAGGCGGTGTGGCGGCTCTCAGACTGATGTCATATCGGCTGAAGTAGCCTCCCTCTGAAAATGAGTGAAGAACACTGTTTTTGGATCAGGAGGAGGTGGTGGCAGAACCTTCGAGAAACCTTTGAGAAGGGACATGGACCACGGGGGCCCTGGGTGACTGTGCAACTCGCCCTCTCACCTATACTCACCGTTGTCCTTCACCAACGTGGTTAGGAATGGTCAAAGTCCAACACGCTCCCCACATACCCCCGACCGCGATTGCGGAATTAAACAACGATGAGGCAATTAAGGATTGCCCCTTGCTGTGGCTGAACGCTATCGCGGGATGAATGTCAAGGCAGGTGCGCGGACTTCATCCCAAAAAAAACGCGGACTTCATCCCAAAAAAAACAATCATCATGATGATAATTGCTTGTGTTACAGTCGGAACGTCTTGAGAATTTTATTGTTTTATATTTTAATAATTTGATTGTTTCCCTTCTACGTGACTTTACCGAAAGAACCAAGAATATGAATCCCTGCAGTCACGAAAGCTTTAAATCAAAAAGAATATAGATGTTAAGATGTTAAAACACCAAAGTGAAACCTTTAACAAGGAATCTTGTCTGCATTAACACTGTTTGAGACTAGGCTCCAAAGAAAGCTGTCTCTGGTGTGGACCAACCAGTTTCAAAGACAATGCATATAATATATTCTTGGTTCTTTCGGTAGTTTGTTGTCCTTCCCCCGCACCTCCGATTAGCACGGTTGGCTACGTACGGTGCCAAAGAAGATCAACAAACACCTAATTATGTTGTATATTTCCCAATATTTTTAAGTCTTGCTGTTAAAATATATCTGTTTAAAGGGCTGCCCTTGTCAGCATCGCCTATGATCGTTGTATTTCACCTGCTCTGAATAAAGATGCCATCTGTGAATGTTTCACCTGAGCCGAGTCACAATTCCCACTCTGTGTTTATTATGTTTCACAGAGATGGCCTTGAGGCAGGGAAACACCATTTCCTTTTACATTGCTAGATACATCACCCCAAAGGAGTCCCGGCGGCGATGCTGCTATCGGGCACACAGTCACAGAGTGGGAACTCCTCAGCAGGCGATGAGTCACGAGGAGCATCTTGATGAGCACGACCCTTGCTCTGCAGAGGGACGGTCTTCTTGCTGAAATAGCCTCACGCAGTGGGTTCGTGATGTTGATGGATACCGGTCTGCCCTGCAATAAACATTACCACGATGACTGTGTCCATATGTAACATCGTACATATGAGAGAGAACCGGGTGGTGGCGGCTTCGCACGTCCCCGGTAATCCAGCACTATAGAGGCAGCAGGGAGGGTTGGTGGATCACCCACAGATGATGTCGTGAAACTCCCTTCCCGTGGGCTTCGAGGAAGTGCCTTACCCTGGCTCGTCAGGAGAGGGCGATACATCAAGTGGACTAATCGCCATCTGTTTCAATCTGAACCGGGATTGAACGTTGCCTCGTGCAACACGTGGGTTTTCACCAGGTTATTGGGTTTGCTCCCACTTGCGTATAATGATAAACACAGCTGATCATTTATTGGCTATGAACAACTTAAAATAAAAACTCAATGTAGCATCAGCAAGCCCCTCCTTAAAATGAGTCTTTCCACTCAATGTGGCTTTCCTGGATATAAGTAAATATTGATTACGAGGAAATTTAAAGTGGATTAACTGCTAATTCCTGTGGATTACGAGCTAATTGTAGATGAGTATTATTAGTAGTGTAATGCTTTGTGCTGACTGTTATTAAACCACTGTTGTCTGCACTCCTTCAATGGAGGAGGAATAACACTACACAAATTCTCTCCTGCAGTCCTCTCGTGGCTAGCAGACCTTGACATTGGCATCCAGTTCCTGAGCTCCCGAGCCGATTGCTGCCATATGCAAGAGTAGACGAGAATCAGATTCGCGTGATGACTCATCACCTGTTCTGGTTGCCTCGCTGTGCCCTGTGCACCCGATAGGAGCATTGTCGGGACTAATCTAACTGACTCACTATTTTTTTATTTTACCTGGTAAGTCCCATTAAGCTGTACAGCTCTTTTTATAAATGAGCTGACCACAAATTATAGCACGACGAAGTAACTTATCACGTGCGAATTTATAGCAGCCAAATACTCTAAAGGCATATTGATTCTAAATGTGGAGGGAAAAATTGGAGGACCCGGAGAAAAATCCACTCGACCACAGGGAGAAAGACATGCAAACTCCAAATATGCAGCAGGCGTCACAGTCGGGATCAAACCCACGGTCTTCTGTATACCAATCGAGGGAGTTAACATCTTGTCACCGTGGCCCCCCTCAGGTAAATCTCAGTTTCTCGCATTACGAGGAGGCACGACGATTTCACGGCCTCGACGGTATTTTTTTCATATAAATACATTTTGTGGTGAAATTAGTTCAGAATCAGAATCTTTATTTATCCTGGAGAAATCCGATGAGCTCTCAAGCTCTTTTTCAAAGGTGTCCCAAAGGGGCCAGTCAAAAAGTTACAACAATGCAAAAACACGAATAGGAGTGCAAAGTAGAGGAAAGGTAAGCAAAGCACCAAGAATGAATATATAACATAGATAAAGTATACAAGTTCATATTTCAAAAGTATATAAATTTCCAAGCTCGGTTTAAACAACAGCAAGAAAAGTGCCAGACGTTGCACATTAAAATGTAACTTTACATTGTAAGAAGAAAAAGACCACGCGCCTTGACAAAGGAATTAGCATATAATTTAGCATTGAAATGGCTCATTGAAATAGCTAAGTTAAAGTATACACATCCGCAGAGGTACCCCTTGACAAAGGAATTAGCGCTGGAGTGGAAGAAGCCACGCTTAGATCACGACCTTTAAGCTGTGTGAGAAGAAAAAGGACAAGTGCCTTGACAAAGGAATTACCATATAATTTAGCATTGAAATGGCTCATTGAAATAGCTAAGTTAAAGTATACACATCCGCAGAGGTACCCTTTGACAAAGGAATTAGCATCGAATTTAGCATTGAAATAGCTGAGTGATTAGCTTGTAACTGCTCGCAGAAATAGCTATGTTAAATTTAGAGCATATACGTTCACCGAGGCACCTAGTACTCATCAAACAGGAGAATTTAGCGAAACACAACCACGCTCAGACATCGGACCTGTGTGCGAGCAAACAAGGTGTTCTGACAAAGAAATTAGCATAAAAAGTTAGCATTTGATTGGCGGATTTTAGGAAAGAGGTGGTGTATGTGCCGGTGGACTCGCAGTTTGGCGCGGGGGGGGGGGAGGGGGGAGTTTACCTATTGATGGTGTGAAAAGGGGGATTTTATAAGAGCTGCGAAAGTTTGGGGTACCACTACTTGAAAACTATACTGTACCATTGAAATTAGTTTAATGTTTAGTTCGATTTAGAACATCTTTCCAATGGTTGCTTAATTTGAAACCATCCTCTCGGTTGAAATTGTGTCTGTGTTTGTAGATCTGAATTGCTTCATGAACAAATCTCTGATAAAAGCCCGTGGGTTTGCAAAGAACCTTGGTATCGGAGAAAATTATATCGTGATCCCCCACAGCGTTGTAACAGTGATCAGCCACGGCAGAAGAATTCTTTTGCCGTGTTTCAAATATGATTTGTGCTCGCGAATTCGGTCAGAGACATGTCGCTTTGTCTCACCGATGTAGCAATCACCGCAGGTACAACTCAATTTGTAAACCCCGGGGTACTGTAAATCAGGAATAACATCATTCACAGATGGGATCAGATCACGAATTTTGTGTACTGTATTGAACCGGACCTGGATCTTGTGTTTGTTTAGAATTTTGGAAATATTTTTAGTAACACCTGCTATATATGGAAGTGTGATGGTTTTCACCGGAGTATCAAGTGGTTGTTTCTGTATGGAGGGAGAGACAGCTTGGCGGATGGTACGGTCAGAGTAACCATTCCTTTTGAGGGCCAGGTGTATATGTTTTAATTCACTGGTCAGGTGGTGTTGGTCCGAAATGCAATGAGCCCTATGGTATAAAGTTTTGATGAGATAATTCTTTTGGGCTGGGTGGTGGTGGGAATCAGGTTTCAAGTAGGAATCTGTGTGGGTGGGTTTCCTGTAGACAGAATGCCCCAATGAGCCATCAGGTCTCCTCTCAAACAGAACATCTAAGAATGGTAGCTTGCCATCTTTCTCTACTTCCATGGTGAATTTGATGGCGGGATGTCTGGAACTGATGTGGTGTAGGAAAAGGTTCAGAGCTGGGAGGCCATGTGGCCAAATGACGAAAGTGTCATCCACATATCTCTTTCACAGGGAAGGTCTGAGGGTGGAAGTCTGGATAGCGTCTGATTCAAATTTCTCCATGAAAATATATTGAAATAATTGAAAATTTGGTCCAACATGGACTAGACCCCGACACACCTGCACTGGTTAGGCACTGCCTCAACAATACCTACTTTATTTGGAAGGGCTCCTTCTACAAACAAAATGAGGGTACCCCCATGGGATCCCCCTTATCACCAGTGATAGCCAATATTTTCATGGAGAAATTTGAATCAGACGCTATCCAGACTTCCACCCTCAGACCTTCCCTGTGGAAGAGATATGTGGATGACACTTTCGTCATTTGGCCACATGGCCTCCCAGCTCTGAACCTTTTCCTACACCACATCAATTCCAGACATCCCGCCATCAAATTCACCATGGAAGTGAAGAAAGATGGCAAGCTACCATTCTTAGATGTTCTGTTTGAGAGTAGACCTGATGGCTCATTGGGGCATTCTGTCTACAGGAAACCCACCCACACAGATTCCTACTTGAAACCTGATTCCCACCACCACCCAGCCCAAAATAATTATCTCATCAAAACTTTATACCATAGGGCTCATTGCATTTCGGACCAACACCACCTGACCAGTGAATTAAAACATGTACACCTGGCCCTCAAAAGGAATGGTTACTCTGACCGTACCATCCGCTAAGCTGTCTCTCCCTCCATACAGAAACAACCACTTGATACTCCGGTCAAAAACCATCACACTTCCATATATAGCAGGCGTTACTAAAAAGATTTCCAAAATTCTAAACAAACACAAGATCCAGGTCCGGTTAAATACAGTACACAAAATTCGTGATCTGATCCCATCCGTGAAGGATGTCATTCCTGATTTACAGTACCCCGGGTTTACAAATTGAGTTGTACCTGCGGTGATTGCTACATCGGTGAGACAAAGCGACATGTCTCTGACCAAATTCGCGAGCACAAATCAGATTTGAAACACGGCAAAACGAATTCTTCTGCCGTGGCTGATCAATGTTACAACGCTGTGGGGGATCACGATATAATTTTCTCCGATACCAAGGTTCTTTGCAAACCCACGGGCTTTTATCAGAGATTTGTTCATGAAGAAATTCAGATCTACAAACGCAGACACAATTTCAACCGAGAGGATGGTTTCAAATTAAGCATCCATTGGAAAGATGTTCTAAATCGAACTAAACATTAAACTCATTTCAATGGTACAGTATATTTTTCAAGTAGTGGTACCCCAAACTTTCGCAGCTCTTATAAATTCCCCCTTTTCACACCGTCAATAGGTAAACTCCCCCCTTCCCCCCCCCCCCCCGCGCAAAACTGCGAGTCCACCGGCACGTACACCACCTCTTTCCTAAAATCCGACAATCAAATGCTAATTTTTATGCTAATTTCTTTGTCAGAACACCTTGTTTGCTCGCACACAGGTCCGATGTCTGAGCGTGGTTGTGTTTCGCTAAATTCTCCTGTTTGATGAGTACTAGGTGCCTCGGTGAACGTATATGCTCTAACTTTAACGTAGCTATTTCTGTGACCAGTTACAAGCTAATCACTCAGCCATTTCAATGCTAAATTCGATGCTAATTCCTTTGTCAAGGGGTACCTCTGCGGATGTGTATACTTTAACTTAGCTATTTCAATTAGCCATTTCAATGCTAAATTATATGCCAATTCCTTTGTCAAGGCACTTGGCCTTTTTCTTCTCACACAGCTTAAAGATCGCGATCTAAGCGTGGCTTCTTCCACTCCAACGCTAATTCCTTTGTCAAGGGGTACCTCTGCGGATGTGTATACTTTAACTTAGCTATTTCAATGAGCCATTTCAATGCTAAATTATATGCTAATTCCTTTGTCAAGGCGCGTGGTCTTTTTCTTCTCACACAGCTTAAAGGTCGTGATCTAAGCGTGGCTTCTTCCACTCCAGCGCTGTCCTCCAGACAGTCTCGTCCCTTCACCTGATGAAGGCCGCTTGTGTCATGGCCGAAACGTCGTGATTTTTTGTTATTTTATTTTCACCTACGTGACTTTACCCAATAGAACCAAAGAGTATGGATCCTAGCAGTCACGAAAGCTTTAAATCTAGAATTTACATTGTAACTTTTAAGTCTATAGTTATAGATTGAACAAAGATAATGACTTTTTACTGGGATGGGGAATGCAGCAGCAGTTACACCCGAGGCAGCAATGAGAGGCGCACCGGCAATCTCGTCAATCCGCTGCTGGATCCAATGCTCGCTTAGTGACGAGCAAGAGAGCGCAACGCTAACGTCAGTGGTGAGTACTTGAACGGCCGGTCCCTGAGGCACCGACCCCTTTACCGAACCGTGGCAAAGTAAAGAACACAGTAACACTCATGGAGAGAGGGCTTTATCCGGAATGGCATCTACAAAGAGGCTACGAATTCTCCGATCGATGTTCACAGGTGTGCGTTGTACCGCGTGTGGGGAGCGGTGGCACATCGGTTATCGAGCCGATGCTCTGAATGGATGGCATTGCTGATAGAATGTTACTTTGCTGACTTCTCTGTATCTTGTTTTATTCATCCATATAGTCTCAATTTAACTCTGCATCTCTGTAAATGAACAACATTATTAATATTTATCAATATATATAGGCATACATATGGCCATAAATTAACATGGACTAAAACTCATATTCATTTGAAAATAGTGTATTTTGCGCTAAGATCCTGGCGACCCGAGTTCGATTATGTGAACCGGTCCTGGGCCTCTTCTAGGTCGACTCAGCCTCAAATGAGTACCTGGTGCGATGTGTAAACATCGCCACTCGGGAGAGACAAAGGCGGCCGGGGGTGGTGCTGGCCACCCAACCCCACGTGCCGTGCTGGCCTTCATAGGCGGTGCTCCGTAACAGCACTTGCCCCAACGGTCTGTTAAGCCTACGCGGGGGATCTTTTATTTGTTGTACCGCATGAATGTTGCGCCCCACGTGCCTGGAGCGAGCGAGCTTCCTGAGGAACTGGGCAGGCGAAACGTCGCGCATTGGCACGATGCGCCACGCGTTTTCCAACCCGAGAGCTCATCAGATAGTCGTGCAGCTACCAAACACACCGATTGCATGCCAGGCTAGGTGTTCCCTCGACTTAAACATCTTACAATCCAGTCTCACATCGCCTTGATGCAAGAAGACATCTAAAGTGGGCCCTGGTCATTCATAAAACCCGTATTGGCAAATCTGTGTTGCACTTAGCTAATTCATTAACCCAAGAAACATAAGACGTGCATCAAATTTCCATTTAACTCTTCCTCAAACAAAAATATGAATAGGTGACCAAGCCTTTGACGTTGCAGACTATAACTGTTGTACATTTAACTAATTTTGCATAGTACGGAGCCAAACGTTATAATCGGAGTTGCTGGACACAAAAGAAATTGCAGATGTGATTTGTATCCTTGATCCTTGCCCCTCATGCATCGATAGTTCAATGTTCATGTGCAGTGTGTTGTTGTTTTGGTGAAGTCTGGGACTATCTTCTTTGGTTCTTTCGGTAAAGTCACGTAGAATGAGAATAAAATAATAAATTGATAAAATAAAATAACACAATAATATTCTCACGACGTTTCGGCCACAACACATCGGCCTTCTGATGAGAATATTATTGCATCATTTTATTTTATCAATTTATTATTTTATTCTCATTCTACGTGACTTTACCGAAAGAACCAAAGAAGATGAATCATTGCAGTCATGAAAGCTTTAAATCGAAATCTGGGACTATTGTTTTTTGTTTTGCTGCCTTGCCCCAAGAATGCATTCAGTGTTGCAAATTTGGACTTCATAATTTGTTTGGTTATGTATTTATGTTTTGTGACTTTCTTACCTTTTCTATATTTTGCACGATTTTCCTTAAGACCAAAACAGGTGAATTTATACACAATGCTTGCTGCCGCCTGATGATGCTAGTTCTGAGCGTTGCTCCTCCAACCTCTGCTGTTGTTAGAGGGTGACGGCCTCCAACTGCCCAATAGACTCACAGTGCACCTACCCTGGCACTGCCCAGTAGCGTCCTTCACGAGCCTGCTCCTCTGCCTCCTCTACAGAGGCCGACCTATGCTGTGTAGCAAACAAAGACAAAGATCCCCGCTGAAGCCTTAACAGCACCATTCCCAGCCGCCTTTGTCTCCTCAGTGGCGAAGCTTACTACAAACCGCACTAGGTACTCATTTAAGGCTAAGTCGACCAAGGGGAGGCCCGGGACCGGTTCAGATAACCATCGCAGGTGTTGACCGTGAACGGGAATCGAACCTGGATTGCCGGGTTTGTATCACAGCACGTTAACCATAGCACTACCGCAACCTGAAATGTGTAGCACCGTAGGCTGTAATGTATGAATTGTTTATCCTGACGCAAACATGAGGATATAATCTGTTAGCGGAGATTAGAGTATGTAGTCTTCTATGTTCAACGCGCCCCTGTGTTACAACTTGCCCAATAATCTAACGGAGATAGACCCCACATCGAAGTTCTGTGTGGAAGCTACTGTCCCCGCAATATCCCCATGCACCCGCGCAATGCAATAATCCACGAGCTTACATTCCAACGTTCAAAGTCCGCTCTATTTGTCCTCCACGGGGATTTCTAGATTTTCTCAACTCATCCCCCATTTCAAGACGAGAGTCTGTGTAATATCGGCAGTTCACCAACACTGATTCAAGGGAGCCCGATGCTGCTGACGAGGCACCATACGTCGTAAGCGGTCAAGACGTTTTGGTGTCTTCATTTATTAAGGAGCATAAACCATGGCTTAAAGCTTTCGTGACTGCAGGAATCCATACTTTTTGGTTATTTCGGTAAAAGTTACGTAGGTATGGCCCGCTGGTTCTTCAGTTCCATTGCTGGATTATTTTTTTCTGTCTGAGAATGACCGATTGTGTTGCAATCGAAACGTCGTGATATATAATTTTTATTTTTTTATTTTTATACCTACGTTCCTTTTCGAAAGAACCAAAGAGTATCTTTTGGTAAAGTCACGCAGAACAAAATTATAAAACAAAAAACTATGACGTTTCGATCGCAACATAAGCAATCGTCATCAGGAGGAAAAAGGAGGGGGAAAGCTGCTGAGGCAGACTTTTTATAGGTTTGAAATGGGTGTAGCCCAAGGGTCACAAACAAAGTGGGCGGGGCAAGTGATGTTAAATGAGAAATTTGCATGTTAATGTAAGATGGGAGGGCGACTTCCACGCCGAGGGCACAGAGGTGGCTATTGTAATGTGAGAGATTAGCATGTTAATGTAAGATTGCAAAGCCGCCGCGATGTCGAGGACGTGAGCGATGGTGGCTGTGTTAGTGTGAGACATTTAACCTATTAATGTAAAATCAGAAAGTCGAAAATAACAACTAACATCGGAAGGTAGGATGGAAACATCACAGCCAGTTATGACTTGAACTGGTTAATAACGTCCTTCAAATGATTGCTCAGTTTGTACCCATATTCTCGGTTGAAATTGTGTCTGTGTCTATATATCTGGATGGCTTCATGAACGAATCTTTGGTGATATCCGGTGGGTTTGCAAAGTACTTTCGTTTTGGATAAATCAATTTCGTGTGAGCTCATCGCATTTAAACAGTGATCAGCCACAGCCGAGGTATTGGTCCTACCATGTTTCAGATCTGCCTTATGTTCCCGAACACGGTCCGAGACATGTCGCTTAGTTTCCCCAATGTAACTACTGCCACAGACACAGCTTAGTTTGTAGACGCCGGGGTATTGCATGTCAGAGATCACATCCTTTGCAGATTATGAATGATTTTGGAAATATTTTTGGTGACCCCTGCTTTGTATGGCAAGGTGACGGTATTGATTGGGTCCTCAGATGGTTCTTTCTCAGCGGTTGGGGTGATAGCTTTAAGCATTGTGTAGTCTGAATATCCATTCATCTTGAGAGCTTGGTGTACGTGTTCCAGTTCACTGGCTAGGAGATGATGGTCGGAAATACATCGAGCTCTATGGTGTAGAGTTTTGATGAGGGAATTCTTCTGGGATGGATGGTGGTGGGAGTCAGGTTTTAGGTAGGCATCCATATGGGTGGCTTTCCTGTAGACAGTGTCCCATTGAGCCATCTGGTCTCTTTTCGATTAAAACATCCAAGAATGGTAACTTGCCATACTTTTCCACCTCCATGGTGAATTTGATGGCTGGGTGTATGGAATTGGTTGAGGAACTGGTTCAGAGCTGGTCGGTCACATGGCCAGATGACGAACGTGTCATCTGCGTACCTCTTCCACAAGGACGGACATACAGTGCATGCCTGTATGGCATCTGTCACAAATTTTTCCGTGAAAACATCAGCTACAACAAAGTTAGAGGTTGACACGATTGTTATCATTCAGAGTAACAGTCCAATTTCCGACAGCCTAAAATCGGTTCTAGCCAAAGGGTTGAATTTTGCAGTCACCCCTAAACACATCCCAGTTGATGATATCATTGCCCAGGTCTAAGGAGACCTTAAGGGTTTGGGACATATTACTGCAGACGTGGCAAGATCGGAAATCGCTGCAATCCTTAAAAACGCTAAGTCACCTACTAGCAACATCGGTAAGGATGAGCACTTTGAGCTTTCTCAATTCAAAAAGATAGAGCACATCGTCATTCTCTCAGCTGACAAGGGCAATCCCACAGACATCATGGACAAAACCACATACAAGAACAAAATTCAGGACCTACTTAATGATGGTAGCTATACAAAAATCAATAGAGATCCCACCAACTGCCTCGTTAAAAAAAAAAAATATTATCACTGATTCGACATCTTTAATCGAACCAACCAAGCGGTTTTCCTTAAAACCCTCTGCTGCTAGATCACCCAGATTGTGAACAATTCGTTCATGAAGCCATCCAGGTAAAGTGGTACCTCGGTATACGTCGTTAATTCGTTCCAGAAGGTAATTTAGACACTAATTACTAAAATGCATACAGAAGCAACGTGACCGCGTTGCTGCCAGCTGCGCTGGTCACGTGGCATGCCTCAACCACGCACGCGCGCGCGCGCCTCGACCCGGGGCTTCACCCTCCATGGGGGCAGCCCCCCACGCCCCCCGCCCCTCTCCCCAACGCCGCCCCCGCCCCTCTCCCCCCGCTCCTCTCCCCCACGCCCCCCGCTCCTATCTGCCACGCCCCCTGCCCATCTCCCCCATGCCCCCCGCTCCTCTCCCCCACGTCCCCCGCCTCTCTCCCCTCTCCCCCACGCCATCCCGCCCCTCTCGCTTTGTTTCAGTCGTGAACGGGGCATACGCGGGTACTGTACGCGGTGACTCATCCCGACCCATACAAGTTCTAGCAAGCGCGTCGTATCCCAAGCAAGACGTCGTATCCCAAGACATTTTTTCTCGTAAAAACACGATATATACCAATTTCGACGTATTCCAAAGCGGTCGTATACCGAGGTACCACTGTATATAGACACAGACACAATTTCAACCGAGAAAATGGGTACAGACTGACTAATCATTGGAAGGACGTTATTAACCAGTTTATGTCATAACTGGCCGTGATGTTTCCATCCTACCTTCCGATGTTAGTTGTTATTTTCGACTCTCTGATTTTACTTTAACAGGTTAAATGTCTCACACTAACACAGACACCATCGCTCGCGTCCTCGTCGTGGCGGCGGCTCTGCGATCTTACATTGACATGCTAATCTCTCACATTACAATAGCCACCTCCACGCCCTCGTCGTACAAGTCCCCCTTCGATCTTACATTAACATGCAAATTTCTCACATTAACATCACTAGCCCCGCCCACCTCGTTTATGGCCCTTGGGCTACACCCATTTCAAACCTTTAAAACAGCCTGCCTCAGCAGCTTTCCCCCTCCATTTTTCCTCCTAATGACAATTACTTGTGTTGCAATCGAAACGTCGTAGTTTTTTGTAAAAAAAATTGTTCTATGTGACTTTACCGAAGGACCCAAAAAATATGACCATAAACCATTATACGAACTCCGGTCATCTTCCCAGCGGTTTTTGGCTAGCCATCGAACAAAAACTATCACCGCATCATGCGCTTTCAAATGCGCTTCTGCGGCCGTCTGGAATGCTCTTCCTTTCGATATGAGGAAACCACTGGAGCTTTGCACTTTTACATCAGCTTTATTTACAACTCATTTCTTTCGAAGAGTTTTTCGTGTTTAATTTGTTGTCCTTAAATCTTGATTTGAAGTTTTCGTGACTGCAGGAATCCATACTCTTTGGTTCTTTTGGTAAAGTCACGTAGGTATAAAATAAAATAAATCACGACCTTTCGATCGCAACACAAGCGGTCGTCCTCAGGAGGAAAAAAATATAATCCAGCAGTGGAACTGCTGAACCAGCGAGAGAGCAGTTACAACAAGGTTATATATGTGGCGATGGGCAAGCAAGCGGGTGTCTGCTTGCCCATCGCCACATATATAACCTTGTTGTAACTGCTCTCTCGCTGGTTCAGCAGTTTCATTGCTGGATTATATTTTTTCTGCCTTAGGACGACTGGTTGTGTTGTTGTCCTTTCCCCGCACCTCCGATTAACAAGGTTGGCTATGTAGGGTGCGAAAGAAGTTCAACACACATGCATGTAATAGGAATGGGAGGGAAGAGAGGCTATACAAGTGTAGTGGCATAGCGCTGGATGCTGGCAAAAAAGGGTATCTGCGGTGTATGGCAGTACTCAAGTCAGCAAGCCATGATATACACGAGAGGGAGACATCTCGGGGAAAGGTCACAGAATGGGCCCATCGGGAAGCCCCGGAAACTCGCTAGTTGGTTCCAGATAGGGGGCATACCGGGGTCGGAGCAAGACCACGCTGAGAGTATAAGAGGGGCCCCTGTGGTGGACCTTGAGGCTGTTGCTGGAAGTGAGATCCCCATCGTGCTTCTCAAGTACATCGTCGTCACCATCTCGTCGTCATCACCATCTCCTTGTCGTCGTCTCCATCTTCACCATCATGGGGTGCGGCTAGTCAGACAGCCTACCAACAGTTCTAACTGAGTAGTGGTTGCTGACAATAGACAGACTTAATAATAATAGTGTTCACCCACGTCAGGTGTGTGTCATCCTGAAGGTCCTTTTGAAATAAAATAAGTGCCTCAAAGTCTTACTGTCTCCGAGTTGAGTCACTACATTTGGTGCTAGAAACGGAAAGAAAAAAAATATTGATATTGAAAGCAGCGACGTGGAAGAACCCACCTGTAGTGTCCTCAGAGGACGATGATAACAGAAACGTTATCCCCTTAACAGCCCCGGAATCCGGGAACCCGGCCATGTGTCCTGAGGCAGCGGCCGACGAGGGATCACGCGAACTCACCGGGTGCCTCGGACAACTGTTCTCCTCTGCTGCACAGCTGGTCATCCAAATTGGGCTGGCTGCACCCGCCGGAGGATCCGCAGCGCAGGGGCTGCAGGCGGATGGGTCGCCTTCCACCGCCGCGCCCACGCGGGAACCAGTGGTTGTTTCGCCCGTGCACGCGGGTGGCCACCAGCAGCCAGAGCTATACCCCTACATCACCCCTCCCCCATGAAAAAAAAACAGCTGTCTCGGCTAACATAATTACTTTAACAGGGGTTAGCGGACATCAGAAACAAGACCCCGTAATTATTTAACCAGAACCGTGAGGGAAGTGCAACAATTCATGACGTCCGCAGGCACGCCGCAGTCACGAGCATTAGGGTGGATACCAGATCAACCGGAAGCTGCAGTCTGGCTTGCGGTGGTGGCCACCAGCCGGATGACGTCGGAACACAATTGTCATGATGGGAAGGGAGCTGTTCAGCGCAAACGAAGCACTCTTGGAGCGATTCCTCGACGCCAGTCCCCCACCACGAGCAGGAACTTGCGCGCTGGGAACCACCGGAACATCACAAATGGCCTAAAGGGTGCGGCTCCTCCCTGGGAGAAGAAGATGGCAACTGGGCTTCCATGCACGGTCCTTCACACGGAAGCGCTGCCGGGGGATCCCTGGACTTCAGCTTCTGGGCTCAGTCGCCCCGACTCGTCAGACACATCCGACGCCCGCCGCTCTGGAGATGGAGATGAACTATCTAATAGGGTGGAACATAGGGTTTTAACCGTGACGGGTGCACAAAATAGCGATGGCGACCGACCTGTATATACACAAACTGCGGCCTCTTGACCTTGATCACCTCAACAGGGCCCTGCAACGGCCAGTATAATTTAGGGGACATACCCAGGGACACCTGGGGACAATGCAACGACGCCTTGTCCCCAGTTGTCCATGGGGTCCGGGACTCCCGTTGCCCCACGAGCTTCTCATTTGCATGCTGCCGTTTGGCCGAATTTTCCTGAGACGCCTCCCGCGCCTCCTTCAAACGCCTAAGCATGACCTGCATGGGCATGGGCATGACGGCCCTCTTTTTACCCAAGTCCATGCCCAACTGTGCTTCCATGGGGGGATCACTCTCCCTCCTGTACATGATATTAAACGGGGAGAATCCTGTTAAAGCATGAGGGGCCAATCTATATGCAGCCAGGACACCGGGGATGTGCAAATTCCAGTCCAACTGCACCTCATTAACTCTTTGGCACAACATGGACATAAGAGTCCTGTGCAAGCGTTCCACCATCCCATCCGTCTGAGGATGGTAGAGCGAAGTTCTAATTTTTCTTGTACCCAGCGAGTCACACACCTCCCATAACAATTTAGAAGAAAAATTCCACCCCTGATCTGTAATAAGTTGTTCAGGAGCTCCTTTATCCATTACGTAGACGTGCAGAAATTTGTCCGCAATGGATGTGGCCGACTGGTCTGGCAGAGGCCATGCCATCGGCCACCGGGAAAGATATTCCACCCCGACCAGGAGAAATGTTTTCCCCTCTGAGTAGTGGGAATGGCCCGAGAACATCTAATTTGACTAGCTCGTTAATTTGAGACACCGTGATAGTTGTGATAGTGGCTTGTGGCGTGTGCAGTCAGTACAACATTTCACCATGTAGTATACATGATCCATCATACCGGGCCAATAGAAGTCACGCTTCAGCATTAGCAAAGTTTTACGGACTCTGAGACAAACACGAACCGCAGATGCTTATAAATGCTCCTGAAACTTTGACTTAAAACGTTCGTGACTGCAGGAATTCATATTCTTGGTTCTTTCGGTAAAATCACGTATATAGAAACAAAAAGAAATAAAAAAATAATAATAATAAAAGAAAGAAAAAAACAATAAAAATAAAAAGTTAAAATTGTAAAATTAAATGTAAATTACAAATTAAAATATGGCTTACTAAAAATCCATGAAGAAGGTATACCCCTTCGTCTCATCGTCTCCACCATTGACTCACGCACCTACAAACTGGCCCGATATCTGTCGGAGACCTTGCAGCCATTCACTGGCAAGACCACCTCTTCTATTCTTAACTCAGCTCACCTGGTTTCACTGTCCCCAGGTGATTTGCTCGTTAGTTTCAATGTAGTTTCTTTGTTCACCAAAGTTCCTGTGCCCGATACCATTGCAATAATTGAAGATTTGGTCCAACAAGGACTGAATGCTGATGTAACAGCCCTGGTGAGACACTGCCTCACCAATACAGTCTTCACTTGGAATGGACCATTCTACAAACAAACTGAAGGCACCCCAATGGGTTCTCCCTCATCTCCGGTTGTGGCCAACATTTGAATGGAAAAATTTTAGACGGACGCCATCCAGGCATCCACTCTACGCCCGTCTTTGTGGAAGACGTACGTGGATGACACGTTTGTCATCTGGCCACATGGCCGACCAGCTCTGAAATAATTCCTCAACCACATCAATTCCATACACCCAGCAAACAAATTCACTATGGAGATAGAAAAAGATGGCATGAGACCAGATGGCTCAATGAGCCACTCTGTCTACACGAAAGTAAACCTGATTCCCACCACCATCCATCCCAGAAAAATGCCCTCATCAAAACGCTACACCATAGAGCTCAATGTATCCCCGACCATGAACACCTGACCAGTGAACTCAAGCACGTACACCAAGCTCTCAAGGCGAATGGATATTCTGACTACACTATCCACAAAGCCATCACCCCAACCGTGAAGGAGCCATCTGAGGATCCAATCAAAACCATCACCTTGCCATACATAGCAGGGGTAACCAAAAATATTTCCAAAATAATGAACAAACACAAGATCCAGGTTCGATTTAACACAGTGCATAAAATTTGTGACCTGATCCCATCTGTGAAGGACAAAATTCCTGACATGCAATATCCCGACGTCTACAAACTAAGCTGTATTTGTAGCAGCAGTTACATTGGGGAAACTAAGCAACATGTCTCTGACCGTGTTCTTGAACATAAGGCAGATCTCAAACACGACAGGACCAATACTTCTGTCGTGGCTTATCATTACTTTAATGCAGCTGGCTCACATGAAATTGATTTCTCTAAGACAATGGTACTTTCCAAGCCGACTGACTATCAACAAAGATTCGTTCACGAAGCCATCCATATATACAGACACAGTCACAATTTCAACCGAGACGACGGTTTTAAACCCAGCAATCATTGGAAAGATGTCATCAACCACTTTGGGTCATGACTTGTGTTTTCTTGTCAACCTTTACCGTCAGTAGTGTGGATGTGTGGAGCGAGTTGAAATGCCCCCCCATCTCTACCCCCTGCTCCCCCCCTATTTCTGACCCCCCCTCCACCATCCTCTCCCCCTATCTCTGCCCCCTTCCTCCCCCCCATTGTCTGCTCCTACATTACCGCTGGCTGACTGGCTACCCCGCCCATGCTGTTTGCGCTGCACAAGCTCCTGCATTAGCGTGTTGCTTGTGCAGCTCTCGTCCCCCGCCCACTCACTTTGGAACCCTTATACATTTGGAGGCTTGCCGCCTCTTTTCTCTCCGCCTGATGAAGAACACTTGTATTGTGATCGAAACGTCTTAGGTTTTTTGTATTTATTCTTTTTAATTTATTTATAATTTTATTTTACTATTTTTATTTTTTATTTTCATTGTGTTTTTTTGCTTTCATAATATTTAATTCATCATTATTTGTATTATTTTTTTAAATTTTTTATTAAAATTTTCTTATTTATATTTTTCTATCTACGTGATTTAACCAAAAGAACCAAGAATAGGCTCCTGAAATGTGCCCCCGAATACAATGCCATCATCCAGGTAAATGAGGCACAAGTCCCATTGAAGACCTGCCAAGACCATTTCCATAAGCTGCTGGAATGTGGCAGAAGCCGAATGCAGCCCCATAGGGAGGCAATTAACTTGGAACAATCCTTGGGGTGTTTGGAACATGGTTTTAGGCCTGGATTCTTCATCCAAGGGCAAGTGCCAAAATCCGGACAACAAATCGAGGGTTAAAAAGAACCATGTACACAACAAGGCATCCAAGGAGTCATCCATCCAAGGGAGTGGATACGCGTCCGCCACAGAAAATGTGTTCTGCTTGCGGAAATCAATGCAAAATCGCAGACTCCCATAAAATGGAAGCCCCCCATGGGCTGATAGAGGTGGAAATAATGTCCGCACCCCGGGATGGTGAAGACGGAGACGACAACGAGGACATGGTGATGACGACGAGATGGCGATGACAATGGTCTTGAACAACCATGACGGGGATTCCACTTCCAGCAACAGCCCCGAGCTCCCGCTCAGGGCCCCCTCTTATGCTCCACTCCGCCCCGAGCGCCCCACTTCTGGAACCTACTAGTGGGTTCCCAGGACTTCCCGATAGGCCCACTCTATGACCTTTCCCCCTATATGTTCTCCTCTCATATATACTGTGGCCTGCTGACGCGAGTACTGCCGTGCACCGCAGTTACGGTTTTCCGCCAGCAGCCAGCACTATACCCCTACCACCACAGTCAGCATCACAATGCTGTAGTCATAGCAGGATACCGCCAGTCAGCATGCAATGCTGTAGTGATAGCCGGATACCACCACAGTCAGTATGCAATGCTGTAGTCATAGCAGGATACAACCACAGTCAGCATGCAATGCTGTAGTCATAGCAGGATACAACCACAGTCAGCATGCAATGCTGTAGTCATAGCAGGATACCACCGCAGTCGGTATGCAATGCTGAAGTCATAGCAGGATACCACTGCAGTCAGTATGCAATGCTGTAGTCATAGCAGGATACCACCACAGTCAGCATGCAATGCTGTAGTCATAGCAGGATACCACTACAGTCAGTATGCAATGCTGTAGTCATAGCAGGATACCATCACAGTCAGCATGCAATGCTGTAGTCATAGCAGGATACCACCACAGTCAGGATGCAATGCTGTAGTCATAGCAGGATACCACTACAGTCAGTATGCAATGCTGTAGTCATAGCAGGATACCATTACAGTCAGCATGCAATGCTGTAGTCATAGCAGGATACCACCACAGTCAGCATGCAATGCTGTAGTCATAGCAGGATACCACCACATTCAGTATGCAATGCTGTTATCATAGCAGGTCCAACCACAGTCAGTATGCACTGCTGTAATCATAGCAGGTACCACGACAATATGCACTGCTGTAATCATAGCAGGTAGCACAACAGCAGTTTCCACTGCTGTAATCATAGCAGGTACCACCAGTCAGTATGCACTGCTGTAATCATAGCAGGTACCACAGTAAGTATGCACTGCTATAATCATAGCAGGATACCACCACCGTCAGCATGCAATACTGTAGTCATAGCAGGAAAACACCAGTCAACATGCAATGCTGTAGTCATAGCAGGAGACCACCGCAGTCAGTATGCAATGCTGTAGTCATAGCAGGATACCACCACCGTCAGTATGCAATGCTGCAGTCATAGCAGGATACCACCACAGTCAGTATGCAATGCTGTAGTCACAGCAGGACACCAACAGTCAGTATGCAATGCTGTAATCATAGCAGGATACCACCACAGTCAGTATGCAATGCTATAGTCATAGCAGGATACAACCACAGTCAGCATGCAATTCTGAAGTCATAGCAGGATACAACTGCAGTCAGCATGTAATGCTGTAATCATAGCAGGATACCACCACAGTCAGCATACAATGCTGTAGTCATAGCAGGATACCACCACAGTCAGCATGCAATGCTTGAGTCATAGCAGGAAACGACCACAGTCAGCATGCAATGCTGTAGTAATTGCAGGATACCACCACAGTCAGCATGCAATGCTGTAGTCATAGCAGGATACCACCACAGTTAGCATCGCAATGCTTTAGTCATAGCAGGATACCACCACAGTCAGGATGCAATGCTGTAATCATAGCAGGATACCACCACAGTCAGTATGCAATGCTGTAGTCATTGCAAGATATCACCATAGTCAGCATGCACTGCTATAGTCATAGCAGGATACAACCACAGTCAGAATGCAATGCTGAAGTCATAGCAGGATACCACTGCAGTCAGTATGCAATGCTGTAGTCATAGCAGGATACCACCACAGTCAGCATGCAATGCTGTAGTCATAGCAGGATACCAACACAGTCAGCATGCAATGCTGTAGTCATAGCAGGATACCACCACAGTCAGCATGCAATGCTCTAGTCATAGCAGGATACAACCACAGTCAGCATGCAATGCTTTAGTCATAGCAGGATACCACCGCAGTCAGTATGCAATGCTGAAGTCATAGCAGGATACCACTGCAGTCAGTATGCAATGCTGTAGTCATAGCAGGATACCACCACAGTCAGCATGCAATGCTATAGTCATAGCAGGATACCACCACAGTCAGCATGCAATGCTGTAGTCATAGCAGGATACCACCACAGTCAGCTTGCAATGCTGTAGTCATAGCAGGATACAACCACAGTCAGGATGCAATGCTGTAGTCATAGCAGGATACCACCGCAGTCAGTATGCAATGCTGATGTCATAGCAGGATACCACTGCAGTCAGTATGCAATGCTGTAGTCATAGCAGGATACCACCACAGTCAGCATGCAATGCTGTAGTCATAGCAGGATACCACCACAGTCAGCATGCAATGCCGTAGTCATAGCAGGATACCACCACAGTGAGCATGCACTGCTATAGTCATAGCAGGATACAACCACAGTCAGCATGCAATGCTCTAGTCATAGCAGGATACCACCGCAGTCAGTATGCAATGCTGTAGTCATAGCAGGATACCACCGCAGTCAGTATGCAATGCTCTAGTCATAGCAGGATACCACCGCAGTCAGTATGCAATGCTGTAGTCATAGCAGGATACCACCACAGTCAGCATGCAATGCTGTAGTCATAGCAGGATACCACCACAGTCAACATGCAATGCTGTAGTCATAGCAGGATACCACCACAGTGAGCATGCACTGCTATAGTCATAGCAGGATACCACCGCAGTCAGTATGCAATGCTGTAGTCATAGCAGGATACCACCGCAGTCAGTATGCAATTCTCTAGTCATAGCAGGATACCACCGCAGTCAGTATGCAATGCTGTAGTCATAGCAGGATACCACCGCAGTCAGTATGCAATGCTCTAGTCATAGCAGGATACCACCATCATCATTATGCAATGCTGTAGTCATAGCAGGATACCACTGCAGTCAGTATGCAATGCTGTAGTCATAGCAGGATACCACCACAGTGAGCATGCACTGCTATAGTCATAGCAGGATACCACCACAGTCAGCATGCAATGCTGTAGTCATAGCAGGATACCACCACAGTCAGCATGTAATGCTGTAGTCATAGCAGGATACCACCACAGTCAGCATACAATGCTGTAGTCATAGCAGGATACCACCACAGTTATCATCGCAATGCTTTAGTCATAGCAGGATACCACCACAGTCAGGATGCAATGCTGTAATCATAGCAGGATACCACCACAGTCAGTATGCAATGCTGTAGTCATTGCAAGATATCACCATAGTCAGCATGCACTGCTATAGTCATAGCAGGATACAACCACAGTCAGAATGCAATGCTGAAGTCATAGCAGGATACCACTGCAGTCAGTATGAAATGCTGTAGTCATAGCAGGATACCACCACAGTCAGCATGCAATGCTGTAGTCATAGCAGGATACCAACACAGTCAGCATGCAATGCTGTAGTCATAGCAGGATACCACCACAGTCAGCATGCAATGCTCTAGTCATAGCAGGATACAACCACAGTCAGCATGCAATGCTTTAGTCATAGCAGGATACCACCGCAGTCAGTATGCAATGCTGAAGTCATAGCAGGATACCACTGCAGTCAGTATGCAATGCTGTAGTCATAGCAGGATACCACCACAGTCAGCATGCAATGCTATAGTCATAGCAGGATACCACCACAGTCAGTATGCAATGCTGTAGTCATTGCAAGATATCACCATAGTCAGCATGCACTGCTATAGTCATAGCAGGATACAACCACAGTCAGAATGCAATGCTGAAGTCATAGCAGGATACCACTGCAGTCAGTATGCAATGCTGTAGTCATAGCAGGATACCACCACAGTCAGCATGCAATGCTGTAGTCATAGCAGGATACCAACACAGTCAGCATGCAATGCTGTAGTCATAGCAGGATACCACCACAGTCAGCATGCAATGCTCTAGTCATAGCAGGATACAACCACAGTCAGCATGCAATGCTTTAGTCATAGCAGGATACCACCGCAGTCAGTATGCAATGCTGAAGTCATAGCAGGATACCACTGCAGTCAGTATGCAATGCTGTAGTCATAGCAGGATACCACCACAGTCAGCATGCAATGCTATAGTCATAGCAGGATACCACCACAGTCAGCATGCAATGCTGTAGTCATAGCAGGATACCACCACAGTCAGCTTGCAATGATGTAGTCATAGCAGGATACAACCACAGTCAGGATGCAATGCTGTAGTCATAGCAGGATACCACCGCAGTCAGTATGCAATGCTGATGTCATAGCAGGATACCACTGCAGTCAGTATGCAATGCTGTAGTCATAGCAGGATACCACCACAGTCAGCATGCAATGCTGTAGTCATAGCAGGATACCACCACAGTCAGCATGCAATGCTGTAGTCATAGCAGGATACCACCACAGTGAGCATGCACTGCTATAGTCATAGCAGGATACAACCACAGTCAGCATGCAATGCTCTAGTCATAGCAGGATACCACCGCAGTCAGTATGCAATGCTGTAGTCATAGCAGGATACAACCACAGTCAGAATGCAATGCTGAAATCATAGCAGGATACCACTGCAGTCAGTATGCAATGCTGTAGTCATAGCAGGATACCACCACAGTCAGCATGCAATGCTGTAGTCATAGCAGGATACCAACACAGTCAGCATGCAATGCTGTAGTCATAGCAGGATACCACCACAGTCAGCATGCAATGCTCTAGTCATAGCAGGATACAACCACAGTCAGCATGCAATGCTTTAGTCATAGCAGGATACCACCGCAGTCAGTATGCAATGCTGAAGTCATAGCAGGATACCACTGCAGTCAGTATGCAATGCTGTAGTCATAGCAGGATACCACCACAGTCAGCATGCAATGCTATAGTCATAGCAGGATACCACCACAGTCAGCATGCAATGCTGTAGTCATAGCAGGATACCACCACAGTCAGCTGGCAATGCTGTAGTCATAGCAGGATACAACCACAGTCAGGATGCAATGCTGTAGTCATAGCAGGATACACCGCAGTCAGTATGCAATGCTGATGTCATAGCAGGATACCACTGCAGTCAGTATGCAATGCTGTAGTCATAGCAGGATACCACCACAGTCAGCATGCAATGCTGTAGTCATAGCAGGATACCACCACAGTCAGCATGCAATGCTGTAGTCATAGCAGGATACCACCACAGTGAGCATGCACTGCTATAGTCATAGCAGGATACAACCACAGTCAGCATGCAATGCTCTAGTCATAGCAGGATACCACCGCAGTCAGTATGCAATGCTGTAGTCATAGCAGGATACCACCGCAGTCAGTATGCAATGCTCTAGTCATAGCAGGATACCACCGCAGTCAGTATGCAATGCTGTAGTCATAGCAGGATACCACCACAGTCAGCATGCAATGCTGTAGTCATAGCAGGATACCACCACAGTCAACATGCAATGCTGTAGTCATAGCAGGATACCACCACATTGAGCATGCACTGCTATAGTCATAGCAGGATACCACCGCAGTCAGTATGCAATGCTGTAGTCATAGCAGGATACCACCGCAGTCAGTATGCAATTCTCTAGTCATAGCAGGATACCACCGCAGTCAGTATGCAATGCTGTAGTCATAGCAGGATACCACCGCAGTCAGTATGCAATGCTCTAGTCATAGCAGGATACCACCATCATCATTATGCAATGCTGTAGTCATAGCAGGATACCACTGCAGTCAGTATGCAATGCTGTAGTCATAGCAGGATACCACCACAGTGAGCATGCACTGCTATAGTCATAGCAGGATACCACCACAGTCTGCATGCAATGCTGTAGTCATAGCAGGATACCACCGCAGTCAGCATGTAATGCTGTAGTCATAGCAGGATACCACCACAGTCAGCATACAATGCTGTAGTCATAGCAGGATACCACCACAGTTATCATCGCAATGCTTTAGTCATAGCAGGATACCACCACAGTCAGAATGCAATGCTGAAGTCATAGCAGGATACCACTGCAGTCAGTATGAAATGCTGTAGTCATAGCAGGATACCACCACAGTCAGCATGCAATGCTGTAGTCATAGCAGGATACAACCACAGTCAGAATGCAATGCTGAAGTCATAGCAGGATACCACTGCAGTCAGTATGAAATGCTGTAGTCATAGCAGGATACCACCACAGTCAGCATGCAATGCTGTAGTCATAGCAGGATACCAACACAGTCAGCATGCAATGCTGTAGTCATAGCAGGATACCACCACAGTCAGCATGCAATGCTCTAGTCATAGCAGGATACAACCACAGTCAGCATGCAATGCTTTAGTCATAGCAGGATACCACCGCAGTCAGTATGCAATGCTGAAGTCATAGCAGGATACCACTGCAGTCAGTATGCAATGCTGTAGTCATAGCAGGATACCACCACAGTCAGCATGCAATGCTATAGTCATAGCAGGATACCACCACAGTCAGCATGCAATGCTGTAGTCATAGCAGGATACCACCACAGTCAGCATGCAATGCTGTAGTCATAGCAGGATACAACCACAGTCAGCATGCAATGCTGTAGTCATAGCAGGATACCACCGCAGTCAGTATGCAATGCTGATGTCATAGCAGGATACCACTGCAGTCAGTATGCAATGCTGTAGTCATAGCAGGATACCACCACAGTCAGCATGCAATGCTGTAGTCATAGCAGGATACCACCACAGTCAGCATGCAATGCTGTAGTCATAGCAGGATACCACCACAGTGAGCATGCACTGCTATAGTCATAGCAGGATACAACTACAGTCAGCATGCAATGCTCTAGTCATAGCAGGATACCACCGCAGTCAGTATGCAATGCTCTAGTCATAGCAGGATACCACCATCATCATTATGCAATGCTGTAGTCATAGCAGGATACCACTGCAGTCAGTATGCAATGCTGTAGTCATAGCAGGATACCACCACAGTGAGCATGCACTGCTATAGTCATAGCAGGATACCACCACAGTCAGCATGCAATGCTGTAGTCATAGCAGGATACCACCACAGTCAGCATGTAATGCTGTAGTCATAGCAGGATACCACCACAGTCAGCATACAATGCTGTAGTCATAGCAGGATACCACCACAGTCAGCATGCAATGCTTGAGTCATAGCAGGAAACGACCACAGTCAGCATGCAATGCTGTAGTAATAGCAGGATACCACCACAGTCAGCATGCAATGCTGTAGTCATAGCAGGATACCACCACAGTTAGCATCGCAATGCTGTAGTCATAGCAGGATACCACCACAGTCAGGATGCAATGCTGTAATCATAGCAGGATACCACCACAGTCAGTATGCAATGCTGTATTCATAGCAGGATATCACCATAGTCAGCATGCACTGCTATAGTCATGGCAGGATACAACTACAGTCAGAATGCAATGCTGAAGTCATAGCAGGATACCACTGCAGTCAGTATGCAATGCTGTAGTCATAGCAGGATACCACCACAGTCAGCATGCAATGCTGTAGTCATAGCAGGATACCACCACAGTCAGCATGCAATGCTCTAGTCATAGCAGGATACCACCACAGTGAGCATGCACTGCTATAGTCATAGCAGGATACAACCACAGTCAGCATGCAATGCTCTAGTCATAGCAGGATACCACCGCAGTCAGTATGCAATGCTGTAGTCATAGCAGGATACAACCACAGTCAGAATGCAATGCTGAAATCATAGCAGGATACCACTGCAGTCAGTATGCAATGCTGTAGTCATAGCAGGATACCACCACAGTCAGCATGCAATGCTGTAGTCATAGCAGGATACCAACACAGTCAGCATGCAATGCTGTAGTCATAGCAGGATACCACCACAGTCAGCATGCAATGCTCTAGTCATAGCAGGATACAACCACAGTCAGCATGCAATGCTTTAGTCATAGCAGGATACCACCGCAGTCAGTATGCAATGCTGAAGTCATAGCAGGATACCACTGCAGTCAGTATGCAATGCTGTAGTCATAGCAGGATACCACCACAGTCAGCATGCAATGCTATAGTCATAGCAGGATACCACCACAGTCAGCATGCAATGCTGTAGTCATAGCAGGATACCACCACAGTCAGCTGGCAATGCTGTAGTCATAGCAGGATACAACCACAGTCAGGATGCAATGCTGTAGTCATAGCAGGATACACCGCAGTCAGTATGCAATGCTGATGTCATAGCAGGATACCACTGCAGTCAGTATGCAATGCTGTAGTCATAGCAGGATACCACCACAGTCAGCATGCAATGCTGTAGTCATAGCAGGATACCACCACAGTCAGCATGCAATGCTGTAGTCATAGCAGGATACCACCACAGTGAGCATGCACTGCTATAGTCATAGCAGGATACAACCACAGTCAGCATGCAATGCTCTAGTCATAGCAGGATACCACCGCAGTCAGTATGCAATGCTGTAGTCATAGCAGGATACCACCGCAGTCAGTATGCAATGCTCTAGTCATAGCAGGATACCACCGCAGTCAGTATGCAATGCTGTAGTCATAGCAGGATACCACCACAGTCAGCATGCAATGCTGTAGTCATAGCAGGATACCACCACAGTCAACATGCAATGCTGTAGTCATAGCAGGATACCACCACATTGAGCATGCACTGCTATAGTCATAGCAGGATACCACCGCAGTCAGTATGCAATGCTGTAGTCATAGCAGGATACCACCGCAGTCAGTATGCAATTCTCTAGTCATAGCAGGATACCACCGCAGTCAGTATGCAATGCTGTAGTCATAGCAGGATACCACCGCAGTCAGTATGCAATGCTCTAGTCATAGCAGGATACCACCATCATCATTATGCAATGCTGTAGTCATAGCAGGATACCACTGCAGTCAGTATGCAATGCTGTAGTCATAGCAGGATACCACCACAGTGAGCATGCACTGCTATAGTCATAGCAGGATACCACCACAGTCTGCATGCAATGCTGTAGTCATAGCAGGATACCACCGCAGTCAGCATGTAATGCTGTAGTCATAGCAGGATACCACCACAGTCAGCATACAATGCTGTAGTCATAGCAGGATACCACCACAGTTATCATCGCAATGCTTTAGTCATAGCAGGATACCACCACAGTCAGAATGCAATGCTGAAGTCATAGCAGGATACCACTGCAGTCAGTATGAAATGCTGTAGTCATAGCAGGATACCACCACAGTCAGCATGCAATGCTGTAGTCATAGCAGGATACAACCACAGTCAGAATGCAATGCTGAAGTCATAGCAGGATACCACTGCAGTCAGTATGAAATGCTGTAGTCATAGCAGGATACCACCACAGTCAGCATGCAATGCTGTAGTCATAGCAGGATACCAACACAGTCAGCATGCAATGCTGTAGTCATAGCAGGATACCACCACAGTCAGCATGCAATGCTCTAGTCATAGCAGGATACAACCACAGTCAGCATGCAATGCTTTAGTCATAGCAGGATACCACCGCAGTCAGTATGCAATGCTGAAGTCATAGCAGGATACCACTGCAGTCAGTATGCAATGCTGTAGTCATAGCAGGATACCACCACAGTCAGCATGCAATGCTATAGTCATAGCAGGATACCACCACAGTCAGCATGCAATGCTGTAGTCATAGCAGGATACCACCACAGTCAGCATGCAATGCTGTAGTCATAGCAGGATACAACCACAGTCAGCATGCAATGCTGTAGTCATAGCAGGATACCACCGCAGTCAGTATGCAATGCTGATGTCATAGCAGGATACCACTGCAGTCAGTATGCAATGCTGTAGTCATAGCAGGATACCACCACAGTCAGCATGCAATGCTGTAGTCATAGCAGGATACCACCACAGTCAGCATGCAATGCTGTAGTCATAGCAGGATACCACCACAGTGAGCATGCACTGCTATAGTCATAGCAGGATACAACTACAGTCAGCATGCAATGCTCTAGTCATAGCAGGATACCACCGCAGTCAGTATGCAATGCTCTAGTCATAGCAGGATACCACCATCATCATTATGCAATGCTGTAGTCATAGCAGGATACCACTGCAGTCAGTATGCAATGCTGTAGTCATAGCAGGATACCACCACAGTGAGCATGCACTGCTATAGTCATAGCAGGATACCACCACAGTCAGCATGCAATGCTGTAGTCATAGCAGGATACCACCACAGTCAGCATGTAATGCTGTAGTCATAGCAGGATACCACCACAGTCAGCATACAATGCTGTAGTCATAGCAGGATACCACCACAGTCAGCATGCAATGCTTGAGTCATAGCAGGAAACGACCACAGTCAGCATGCAATGCTGTAGTAATAGCAGGATACCACCACAGTCAGCATGCAATGCTGTAGTCATAGCAGGATACCACCACAGTTAGCATCGCAATGCTGTAGTCATAGCAGGATACCACCACAGTCAGGATGCAATGCTGTAATCATAGCAGGATACCACCACAGTCAGTATGCAATGCTGTATTCATAGCAGGATATCACCATAGTCAGCATGCACTGCTATAGTCATGGCAGGATACAACTACAGTCAGAATGCAATGCTGAAGTCATAGCAGGATACCACTGCAGTCAGTATGCAATGCTGTAGTCATAGCAGGATACCACCACAGTCAGCATGCAATGCTGTAGTCATAGCAGGATACCACCACAGTCAGCATGCAATGCTCTAGTCATAGCAGGATACAACCACAGTCAGCATGCAATGCTTTAGTCATAGCAGGATACCACCGCAGTCAGTATGCAATGCTGAAGTCATAGCAGGATACAACTGCAGTCAGCATGCAATGCTGTAGTCATAGCAGGATAGCACCGCAGTCAGTATGCAATGCTGAAGTCATAGCAGGAGACCACCGCAGTCAGTATGCAATGCAGTAGTCATAGCAGGATACCACCACAGTCAGCATGCAATGCTGTAGTCATAGCAGGATACCACCACCATCAGTATGCAATGCTGTAGTCATAGCAGGATACCACTGCAGTCAGTATGCAATGCTGTAGTCATAGCAGGATACCACCACAGTGAGCATGCACTGCTATAGTCATAGCAGGATACCACCACAGTCAGCATGCAATGCTGTAGTCATAGCAGGATACCACCACAGTCAGCATGTAATGCTGTAGTCATAGCAGGATACCACCACAGTCAGCATACAATGCTGTAGTCATAGCAGGATACCACCACAGTCAGCATGCAATGCTTGAGTCATAGCAGGAAACGACCACAGTCAGCATGCAATGCTGTAGTAATAGCAGGATACCACCACAGTCAGCATGCAATGCTGTAGTCATAGCAGGATACCACCACAGTTAGCATCGCAATGCTGTAGTCATAGCAGGATACCACCACAGTCATGATGCAATGCTGTAATCATAGCAGGATACCACCACAGTCAGTATGCAATGCTGTAGTCATAGCAGAATATCACCATAGTCAGCATGCACTGCTATAGTCATAGCAGGATACAACCACAGTCAGAATGTAATGCTGAAGTCATAGCAGGATACCACTGCAGTCAGTATGCAATGCTGTAGTCATAGCAGGATACCACCACAGTCAGCATGCAATGCTGTAGTCATAGCAAGATACCACCACAGTCAGCATGCAATGCTGTAGTCATAGCAGGATACCACCACAGTCAGCATGCAATGCTCTAGTCATAGCAGGATACAACCACAGTCAGCATGCAATGCTTTAGTCATAGCAGGATACCACCGCAGTCAGTATGCAATGCTGAAGTCATAGCAGGATACCACTGCAGTCAGTATGCAATGCTGTAGTCATAGCAGGATACCACCACAGTCAGCATGCAATGCTGTAGTCATAGCAGGATACCACCACAGTTAGCATCGCAATGCTGTAGTCATAGCAGGATACCACCACAGTCAGCATGCAATGCTGTAATCATAGCAGGATACCACCACAGTCAGTATGCAATGCTGTAGTCATAGCAGGATATCACCATAGCCAGCATGCACTGCTATAGTCATAGCAGGATACAACCACAGTCAGAATGCAATGCTGAAGTCATAGCAGGATACCACTGCAGTCAGTATGCAATGCTGTAGTCATAGCAGGATACCACCACAGTCAGCATTCAATGCTGTAGTCATAGCAGGATACCACGACAGTCAGCATGCAATGCTCTAGTCATAGCAGGATACAACCACAGTCAGCATGCAATGCTTTAGTCATAGCAGGATACCACCGCAGTCAGTATGCAATGCTGAAGTCATAGCAGGATACCACTGCAGTCAGGATGCAATGCTGTAATCATAGCAGGATACCACCACAGTCAGTATGCAATGCTGTAGTCATAGCAGGATATCACCATAGCCAGCATGCACTGCTATAGTCATAGCAGGATACAACCACAGTCAGAATGCAATGCTGAAGTCATAGCAGGATACCACTGCAGTCAGTATGCAATGCTGTAGTCATAGCAGGATACCACCACAGTCAGCATGCAATGCTGTAGTCATAGCAGGATACCACCACAGTCAGCATGCAATGCTCTAGTCATAGCAGGATACAACCACAGTCAGCATGCAATGCTTTAGTCATAGCAGGATACCACCGCAGTCAGTATGCAATGCTGAAGTCATAGCAGGATACCACTGCAGTCAGTATGCAATGCTGTAGTCATAGCAGGATACCACCACAGTCAGCATGCAATGCTGTAGTCATAGCAGGATACCACCACAGTCAGCATGCAATGCTGTAGTCATAGCAGGATACAACCACAGTCAGCATGCAATGCTGTAGTCATAGCAGGATACCACCGCAGTCAGTATGCAATGCTGATGTCATAGCAGGATACCACTGCAGTCAGTATGCAATGCTGTAGTCATAGCAGGATACCACCACAGTCAGCATGCAATGCTGTAGTCATAGCAGGATACCACCACAGTCAGCATGCAATGCTGTAGTCATAGCAGGATACCACCACAGTGAGCATGCACTGCTATAGTCATAGCAGGATACAACCACAGTCAGCATGCAATGCTCTAGTCATAGCAGGATACCACCGCAGTCAGTATGCAATGCTGTAGTCATAGCAGGATACCACCGCAGTCAGTATGCAATGCTGTAGTCATAGCAGGATACCACCGCAGTCAGTATGCAATGCTCTAGTTATAGCAGGATACCACCGCAGTCAGTATGCAATGCTGTAGTCATAGCAGGATACCACCACAGTCAGCATGCAATGCTGTAGTCATAGCAGGATACCACCACAGTCAACATGCAATGCTGTAGTCATAGCAGGATACCACCACAGTGAGCATGCACTGCTATAGTCATAGCAGGATACCACCGCAGTCAGTATGCAATGCTGTAGTCATAGCAGGATACCACCGCAGTCAGTATGCAATTCTCTAGTCATAGCAGGATACCACCGCAGTCAGTATGCAATGCTGTAGTCATAGCAGGATACCACCGCAGTCAGTATGCAATGCTCTAGTCATAGCAGGATACAACCATCATCATTATGCAATACTGTAGTCATAGCAGGATACCACTGCAGTCAGTATGCAATGCTGTAGTCATAGCAGGATACCACCACAGTGAGCATGCACTGCTATAGTCATAGCAGGATACCACCACAGTCAGCATGCAATGCTGTAGTCATAGCAGGATACCACCACAGTCAGCATGTAATGCTGTAGTCATAGCAGGATACCACCACAGTCAGCATACAATGCTGTAGTCATAGCAGGATACCACCACAGTCAGCATGCAATGCTTGAGTCATAGCAGGAAACGACCACAGTCAGCATGCAATGCTGTAGTAATAGCAGGATACCACCACAGTCAGCATGCAATGCTGTAGTCATAGCAGGATACCACCACAGTTAGCATCGCAATGCTGTAGTCATAGCAGGATACTACCACAGCCGGAATGCAATGCTGTAATCATAGCAGGATACCACCACAGTCAGTATGCAATGCTGTAGTCATAGCAGGATATCACCATAGTCAGCATGCACTGCTATAGTCATGGCAGGATACAACCACAGTCAGAATGCAATGCTGAAGTCATAGCAGGATACCACTGCAGTCAGTATGCAATGCTGTAGTCATAGCAGGATACCACCACAGTCAGCATGCAATGCTGTAGTCATAGCAGGATACCACCACAGTCAGCATGCAATGCTCTAGTCATAGCAGGATACAACCACAGTCAGCATGCAATGCTTTAGTCATAGCAGGATACCACCGCAGTCAGTATGCAATGCTGAAGTCATAGCAGGATACAACTGCAGTCAGCATGCAATGCTGTAGTCATAGCAGGATACCACCGCAGTCAGTATGCAATGCTGAAGTCATAGCAGGAGACCACCGCAGTCAGTATGCAATGCAGTAGTCATAGCAGGATACCACCACAGTCAGTATGCAATGCTGTAGTCATAGCAGGATACCACCACCATCAGTATGCAATGCTGTAGTCATAGCAGGATACCACTGCAGTCAGTATTCAATGCTGTAGTCATAGCAGGATACCACCACAGTGAGCATGCACTGCTATAGTCATAGCAGGATACCACCACAGTCAGCATGCAATGCTGTAGTCATAGCAGGATACCACCACAGTCAGCATGTAATGCTGTAGTCATAGCAGGATACCACCACAGTCAGCATACAATGCTGTAGTCATAGCAGGATACCACCACAGTCAGCATGCAATGCTTGAGTCATAGCAGGAAACGACCACAGTCAGCATGCAATGCTGTAGTAATAGCAGGATACCACCACAGTCAGCATGCAATGCTGTAGCCATAGCAGGATACCACCACAGTTAGCATCGCAATGCTGTAGTCATAGCAGGATACCACCACAGTCATGATGCAATGCTGTAATCATAGCAGGATACCACCACAGTCAGTATGCAATGCTGTAGTCATAGCAGAATATCACCATAGTCAGTATGCACTGCTATAGTCATAGCAGGATACAACCACAGTCAGAATGCAATGCTGAAGTCATAGCAGGATACCACTGCAGTCAGTATGCAATGCTGTAGTCATAGCAGGATACCACCACAGTCAGCATGCAATGCTGTAGTCATAGCAGGATACCACCACAGTCAGCATGCAATGCTGTAGTCATAGCAGGATACCACCACAGTCAGCATGCAATGCTCTAGTCATAGCAGGATACAACCACAGTCAGAATGCAATGCTTTAGTCATAGCAGGATACCACCGCAGTCAGTATGCAATGCTGAAGTCATAGCATGATACCACTGCAGTCAGTATGCAATGCTGTAGTCATAGCAGGATACCACCACAGTCAGCATGCAATGCTGTAGTCATAGCAGGATACCACCACAGTTAGCATCGCAATGCTGTAGTCATAGCAGGATACCACCACAGTCAGGATGCAATGCTGTAATCATAGCAGGATACCACCACAGTCAGTATGCAATGCTGTAGTCATAGCAGGATATCACCATAGCCAGCATGCACTGCTATAGTCATAGCAGGATACAACCACAGTCAGAATGCAATGCTGAAGTCATAGCAGGATACCACTGCAGTCAGTATGCAATGCTGTAGTCATAGCAGGATACCACCACAGTCAGCATGCAATGCTGTAGTCATAGCAGGATACCACCACAGTCAGCATGCAATGCTCTAGTCATAGCAGGATACAACCACAGTCAGCATGCAATGCTTTAGTCATAGCAGGATACCACCGCAGTCAGTATGCAATGCTGAAGTCATAGCAGGATACCACTGCAGTCAGTATGCAATGCTGTAGTCATAGCAGGATATCACCACAGTCAGCATGCAATGCTGTAGTCATAGCAGGATACCACCACAGTCAGCATGCAATGCTGTAGTCATAGCAGGATACCACCACAGTCAGCATGCAATGCTGTAGTCATAGCAGGATACAACCACAGTCAGCATGCAATGCTGTAGTCATAGCAGGATACCACCGCAGTCAGTATGCAATGCTGATGTCATAGCAGGATACCACCACAGTCAGCATGCAATGCTGTAGTCATAGCAGGATACCACCACAGTCAGCATGCAATGCTGTAGTCATAGCAGGATACCACCACAGTGAGCATGCACTGCTATAGTCATAGCAGGATACAACCACAGTCAGCATGCAATGCTGTAGTCATAGCAGGATACCACCGCAGTCAGTATGCAATGCTATAGTCATAGCAGGATACCACCGGAGTCAGTATGCAATGCTGTAGTCATAGCAGGATACCACCACAGTCAGCATGCAATGCTGTAGTCATAGCAGGATACCACCACAGTCAGCATGCAATGCTGTAGTCATAGCAGGATACCACCACAGTGAGCATGCACTGCTATAGTCATAGCAGGATACCACCGCAGTCAGTATGCAATGCTGTAGTCATAGCAGGATCCCACCGCAGTCAGTATGCAATGCTCTAGTCATAGCAGGATACCACCGCAGTCAGTATGCAATGCTGTAGTCATAGCAGGATACCACCGCAGTCAGTTTGCAATGCTCTAGTCATAGCAGGATACCACCACCATCAGTATGCAATGCTGTAGTCATAGCAGGATACCACTGCAGTCAGTATGCAATGCTGTAGTCATAGCAGGATACCACCACAGTGAGCATGCACTGCTATAGTCATAGCAGGATACCACCACAGTCAGCATGCAATGCTGTAGTCATAGCAGGATACCACCACAGTCAGCATGTAATGCTGTAGTCATAGCAGGATACCACCACAGTCAGCAAACAATGCTGTAGTCATAGCAGGATACCACCACAGTCAGCATGCAATGCTTGAGTCATAGCAGGAAACGACCACAGTCAGCATGCAATGCTGTAGTCATAGCAGGATACAACCACAGTCAGCATGCAATGCTGTAGTCATAGCAGGATACCACCACAGTCATTATGCAATGCTGATGTCATAGCAGGATACCACTGCAGTCAGTATGCAATGCTGTAGTCATAGCAGGATACCACCACAGTCAGCATGCAATGCTGTAGTCATAGCAGGATACCACCACAGTCAGCATGCAATGCTGTAGTCATAGCAAGATACCACCACAGTGAGCATGCACTGCTATAGTCATAGCAGGATACAACCACAGTCAGCATGCAATGCTCTAGTCATAGCAGGATACCACCGCAGTCAGTATGCAATGCTGTAGTCATAGCAGGATACCACCGCAGTCAGTATGCAATGCTGTAGTCATAGCAGGATACCACCGCAGTCAGTATGCAATGCTCTAGTCATAGCAGGATACCACCGCAGTCAGTATGCAATGCTGTAGTCATTGCAGGATACCACCGCAGTCAGTATGCAATGCTCTAGTCATAGCAGGATACCACCACCATCAGTATGCAATGCTGAAGTCATAGCAGGATACCACCGCAGTCAGTATGCAATGCTGTAGTCATAGCAGGATACCACCGCAGTCAGTATGCAATGCTCTAGTCATAGCAGGATACCACCGCAGTCAGTATGCAATGCTGTAGTCATAGCAGGATACTACCGCAGTCAGTATGCAATGCTCTAGTCATAGCAGGATACCACCACCATCAGTATGCAATGCTGTAGTCATAGCAGGATACCACTGCAGTCAGTATGCAATGCTGTAATCATAGCAGGGTACCACCACAGTGAGCATGCACTGCTATAGTCATAGCAGGATACCACCACAGTCAGCATGCAATGCTGTAGTCATAGCAGGATACCACCACAGTCAGCATGTAATGCTGTAGTCATAGCAGGATACCACCACAGTCAGCATACAATGCTGTAGTCATAGCAGGATACCACCACAGTCAGCATGCAATGCTTGAGTCATAGCAGGAAATGACCACAGTCAGCATGCAATGCTGTAGTAATAGCAGGATACCACCACAGTCAGCATGCAATGCTGTAGTCATAGCAGGATACCACCACAGTTAGCATCGCAATGCTGTAGTCATAGCAGGATACCACCACAGTCAGGATGCAATGCTGTAATCATAGCAGGATACCACCACAGTCAGTATGCAATGCTGTAGTCATAGCAGGATATCACCATAGTCAGCATGCACTGCTATAGTCATAGCAGGATACAACCACAGTCAGAATGCAATGCTGAAGTCATAGCAGGATACCACTGCAGTCAGTATGCAATGCTGTAGTCATAGCAGGATACCACCACAGTCAGCATGCAATGCTGTAGTCATAGCAGAATACCACCACAGTCAGCATGCAATGCTGTAGTCATAGCAGGATACCACCACAGTCAGCATGCAATGCTCTAGTCATAGCAGGATACAACCACAGTCAGCATGCAATGCTTTAGTCATAGCAGGATACCACCGCAGTCAGTATGCAATGCTGAAGTCATAGCAGGATACCACTGCAGTCAGTATGCAATGCTGTAGTCATAGCAGGATACCACCACAGTCAGCATGCAATGCTGTAGTCATAGCAGGATACCACCACAGTCAGCATGCAATGCTGTAGTCATAGCAGGATACCACCACAGTCAGCATGCAATGCTGTAGTCATAGCAGGATACCACCACAGTCAGCATGCAATGCTGTAGTCATAGCAAGATACCACCATAGTGAGCATGCACTGCTATAGTCATAGCAGGATACAACCACAGTCAGCATGCAATGCTCTAGTCATAGCAGGATACCACCGCAGTCAGTATGCAATGCTGTAGTCATAGCAGGATACCACCGCAGTCAGTATGCAATGCTCTAGTCATAGCAGGATACCACCGCAGTCAGTATGCAATGCTGTAGTCATTGCAGGATACCACCGCAGTCAGTATGCAATGCTCTAGTCATAGCAGGATACCACCACCATCAGTATGCTATGCTGAAGTCATAGCAGGATACCACCACAGTCAGTATGCAATGCTGTAGTCATAGCAGGATACCACCACAGTCAGCATGCAATGCTATAGTCATAGCAGGATACCACTGCAGTCAGTATGCAATGCTGTAGTCATAGCAGGATACCATCACAGTTAGCATCGCAATGCTGTAGTCATAGCAGGATACCACCACAGTCAGGATGCAATGCTGTAATCATAGCAGGATACCACCACAGTCAGTATGCAATGCTGTAGTCATAGCAGGATATCACCATAGTCAGCATGCACTGCTATAGTCATAGCAGGATACAACCACAGTCAGAATGCAATGCTGAAGTCATAGCAGGATACCACTGCAGTCAGTATGCAATGCTGTAGTCATAGCAGGATACCACCACAGTCAGCATGCAATGCTGTAGTCATAGCAGAATACCACCACAGTCAGCATGCAATGCTGTAGTCATAGCAGGATACCACCACAGTCAGCATGCAATGCTCTAGTCATAGCAGGATACAACCACAGTCAGCATGCAATGCTTTAGTCATAGCAGGATACCACCGCAGTCAGTATGCAATGCTGAAGTCATAGCAGGATACCACTGCAGTCAGTATGCAATGCTGTAGTCATAGCAGGATACCACCACAGTCAGCATGCAATGCTGTAGTCATAGCAGGATACCACCACAGTCAGCATGCAATGCTGTAGTCATAGCAGGATACCACCACAGTCAGCATGCAATGCTTGAGTCATAGCAGGAAACGACCACAGTCAGCATGCAATGCTGTAGTCATAGCAGGATACCACCACAGTCAGCATGCAATGCTGTAGTCATAGCAGGATACCACCACAGTCAGCATGCAATGCTGTAGTCATAGCAAGATACCACCATAGTGAGCATGCACTGCTATAGTCATAGCAGGATACAACCACAGTCAGCATGCAATGCTCTAGTCATAGCAGGATACCACCGCAGTCAGTATGCAATGCTGTAGTCATAGCAGGATACCACCCCAGTCAGTATGCAATGCTGTAGTCATAGCAGGATACCACCGCAGTCAGTATGCAATGCTCTAGTCATAGCAGGATACCACCGCAGTCAGTATGCAATGCTGTAGTCATTGCAGGATACCACCGCAGTCAGTATGCAATGCTCTAGTCATAGCAGGATACCACCACCATCAGTATGCTATGCTGAAGTCATAGCAGGATACCACCACAGTCAGTATGCAATGCTGTAGTCATAGCAGGATACCACCACAGTCAGCATGCAATGCTATAGTCATAGCAGGATACCACTGCAGTCAGTATGCAATGCTGTAGTCATAGCAGGATACCATCACAGTTAGCATCGCAATGCTGTAGTCATAGCAGGATACCACCACAGTCAGGATGCAATGCTGTAATCATAGCAGGATACCACCACAGTCAGTATGCAATGCTGTAGTCATAGCAGGATATCACCATAGTCAGCATGCACTGCTATAGTCATAGCAGGATACAACCACAGTCAGAATGCAATGCTGAAGTCATAGCAGGATACCACTGCAGTCAGTATGCAATGCTGTAGTCATAGCAGGATACCACCACAGTCAGCATGCAATGCTGTAGTCATAGCAGAATACCACCACAGTCAGCATGCAATGCTGTAGTCATAGCAGGATACCACCACAGTCAGCATGCAATGCTCTATTCATAGCAGGATACAACCACAGTCAGCATGCAATGCTTTAGTCATAGCAGGATACCACCGCAGTCAGTATGCAATGCTGAAGTCATAGCAGGATACCACTGCAGTCAGTATGCAATGCTGTAGTCATAGCAGGATACCACCACAGTCAGCATGCAATGCTGTAGTCATAGCAGGATACCACCACAGTCAGCATGCAATGCTGTAGTCATAGCAGGATACCACCACAGTCAGCATGCAATGCTGTAGTCATAGCAGGATACAACCACAGTCAGCATGCAATGCTGTAGTCATAGCAGGATACCACCGCAGTCAGTATGCAATGCTGATGTCATAGCAGGATACCACTGCAGTCAGTATGCAATGCTGTAGTCATAGCAGGATACCACCACAGTCAGCATGCAATGCTGTAGTCATAGCAGGATACCACCACAGTCAGCATGCAATGCTGTAGTCATAGCAAGATACCACCACAGTGAGCATGCACTGCTATAGTCATAGCAGGATACAACCACAGTCAGCATGCAATGCTCTAGTCATAGCAGGATACCACCGCAGTCAGTATGCAATGCTGTAGTCATAGCAGGATACCACCGCAGTCAGTATGCAATGCTGTAGTCATAGCAGGATACCACCGCAGTCAGTATGCAATGCTCTAGTCATAGCAGGATACCACCGCAGTCAGTATGCAATGCTGTAGTCATTGCAGGATACCACCGCAGTCAGTATGCAATGCTCTAGTCATAGCAGGATACCACCACCATCAGTATGCAATGCTGAAGTCATAGCAGGATACCACCGCAGTCAGTATGCAATGCTGTAGTCATAGCAGGATACCACCACAGTCAGCATACAATGCTATAGTCATAGCAGGATACCACCACTCAACATGCAATGCTGTAGTCATAGCAGGATACCACCACAGTCAGCATGCAATGCTGTAGTCATAGCAGGATACCACCACAGTTAGTATGCAATGCTGTAGTCATAGCAGGATACCACCTGTCAGCATGCAATGCTGTAGTGATAGCAGGTATTACCACAGTCAGTATGCACTGCTCTAGGGAAAGCAGGTCCCACCAAAAGTAGGTATGCACCATATTATTGGTTCTTTCAGTAAAGTCAAGTAGAAGGGAAATAATAAAATAATAAACATCAAACATAATATAATAAAATTCTCACGTTTAGGCCACAACGCAAGCAGCCGTCCTCAGGTGAAGAAACAGAGCTGTCGGAAAGACAGCGTCCTAACGAACAATGCTAAGCTTGGCAGCGTATTTTAAATTGGGTGGGAGGAGGAGAGCGTCTTTATGAAGAAGTTTACATAACAGAGGAATTTAGCATGTTTATGACAAATGCAGATATGGGATTATTCACTCCTTGTGGAATGTGTAGGCAGGTGGGGGGTCTCAAAGTCATATTATGTTAGTGTATCATGTAGGATTGGCAATAATAAAGGGAGATACAATTTTAATAATAAATAACTGCAACAGCCCAAACCACCGCGTATCAAGCTAGTGCATTATGTGGAAAATAAAAAGGGAGTTTCTAAAGAACTATACATACCCTACTACCATGCAATAAACCGATGTGAAAAAAATAAATATAAACTACATCAATATAATCAATGTACTCAATATACTCTCCAATAATCTGAGCTGTTAACATTAAGTAACTGGGTATACACTACACTATATAATGACTACCGTGTAGTAAACTGATAAAAAAAAAAACTAAAATATAAACTACATCAATATAATCAATATACTCAATATACTCTCCAATAAGCTGAGGTTACATATCAGCGGAGGAATTTAGTATATTGACGCTAAGCAACTGCAACTACCCTACTACTAACAAAAAGTCATTATACATTACAATTTTACGTCACAAAAAATATATGCCTCCAACTAAACTTTTTTCTACATCACACGACTATACCCATCATATATAGTCAGTATAGTCGTGTGATGTAGAAAATGGCATGTCATCTTCAAGTGATGAGCTCAATTCATGTCACTTTCAAGTGATGAGTACACTGCATGTCCCGTCCAAGTGATGAGCTCACTGCATATCACATTCAAGTGGTGAGCTCACTGCATGTCTTATTCACGTAACGAGCGCACTGCATGTCACGTTGAAGTGGTGAGTTCACTGCATGTCACATTCAAGTGATGAGCACACTGCATGTCCCATTCAAGTGATGAGCGCACTGCATATCACATTTAAGTGATGAGCACACTGCATATCATTAAAGTGGCGAGCTCACTGCATGTCACATTCAAGTGGCGAGCTCACTGCATGTCACATTCAAGTGATGAGCGCACTGCATGTCACATTCAAGTGGTCAGTGCACTACATGTTACATTCAAGTGTTGAGCTCACTGCCTGTCACATTCAAGTGATGAGCTCACTGCATGTCCCATTCATTCATGTGATGAGCTCCCTGCATGTCACATTCAAGTGATGAGCTCACTGCATGTCACACTCAAGTGATGAGCGCACTGCATCTCACATTCAAGTGATAAGCTCACTGCTCATCACATTCAAGTGGTGAGCTCACTGCTCGTCACATTCAAGTGATGAGCTCCTCCTCCTGCACGTAGCGTGGCAACCCATGGCACCTGTTGAGTCTGGGTTCCTGCGAGGAGGTGGGAGGTGGAGGAGGTTGAGGTGGAACTGGTGGTGGAGGAGGTGGACCCCTGACAAGGCCATTTTACCCCACCCTACCTGGCCATTATAACCCCACTCTCACTGGCCATTATAACCCCACCCTACCTGGCCATTATGAACCCACCCTACCAGCCTATTATAAACCCCAGTGACACGACAAATATGGACCCAGAACCCACACATCACTGACAACTATCACGATTGGTAATACCCCTAGACAACAAAGCCGAGCCTAATTAGCGTAATTGCATAAATTGACATAATTACCTAATTTTGTAAAATTACACCTTTTGCATTTTTCATTTCATTTTTATTATTTTTCAAGACAATATATACAACAATCCTGACCCTGATGCCTGTTGTATATTTGGAGTTCGCATGTTTCTCTCACTCTCCCCTTCATTGTGAATTTTTGCCCGGCTCCTGTTTGTCACTCCACATTTATAGTTGCTGATATAAATTGACACGTAAAATGCCACTTAATTGGGCAATCATATGTGGCCAGGTTACGTCTGAAAAAGAGATATATCTTATGGGCTTTACCTGGTAAAATAAACAAATAAGCAGGTGGCTAGGTGAGTGATTGAATGAGAGAGTGGCTGAGTGATTGAGTGGTTGAGGGAGTGAGTGGCTGAGTTAGGGAGTGGCTGAGTGAGAGGCTGAATGAGTGAGTGGTTGAGTGAGTGGGTAGCAGAGTGACTAAGCAGCTGAGTGAGTGGCTGGGTGAGTGAGTTGTTGATTGAAAGCTTGAGTACGTGAGTGGTTGAGTGAGTGGCTGAGTGAGTGGCTGGTGAGAGGCTGAGTGAGTGAGTGGCTGAGTGAGTGAGTGGCTGAGTGACTGAGTGGTTGAGTGAGTGGCTGAGTGGGTGGCTGAGTGAGTGGCTGAGTAAGTTAGTGTTTGAGTGGCTGAGTGAGTGAGTGGTTGAGTGAGTGGCTGAGTTGGTGGCTGAGTTGTTGCGTGATTGACAGGTTGAATGAGTGGCTGAGTGAATGAGTGGCTGAGTGAATGAGTGGCTGTGTGAGTGAGTGGCTGCGTGAGTGAGTGGCTGCGTGAGTGAGTGGTTGAGTGAGTGGTTGAGTGAGAGGTTGAGTGAGTGGCTAAGTGAGTCAGTGGCTGGGTGATTGAGTGGCTGAGTGACTGAGTGGTTGAGTGGCTGATTGAGTCAGTGGCTGGTGATTGAGTGGCTGAGTGACTGAGTGGTTGAGTGAGTGGCTGAGTGGGTGGCTGAGTGAGTGAGACACGGGAAGCAAGAGGGAGACAGAGGGAGATAGAAGAGTGAGACACGGGGAGAGAAAGGAGACACGGGGAGAGAGAGGAGGGAGACAGGGGGAGGTTGGAGAGGGAAAAGCGGGGAGAGAGAAGAGACACGGAGAAAGATAGGAGGGAAACGCGGGGAGGGAGAGGAGAGAGACACGGCGACATAGAGGAAGGAGACACGGGGAGAGAGAGGAGGGAGACCCTGGGAAAAAAAGAAAGGAGGAGACACGCGGAGGAGGTGAGAGGTAGGAGGAGAGTGCGTGGAGGTGAGAGGGGAGAGATAGGAGGAGAGTGCGTAGAGGAGGCGATGGCTCCTATAATGATGACTTCAAGGCATGCTGGAAGACAAGTTCATGTGACCCACATAGCACAGGGAGCCATCGCTGTTGGAACCGCATGGGCAGGGAACGTGGCCTCCAACCCACCACCTGCACCAGCCTCACCACCACAAACCAACAACCACAACTAGAACTACAAATTCAACCACAAATGTAACCACAAATGTAACCACAGCAACAACCATACCCAACAACCATAACCACTATAACCACAACTATAACCAAAACCAACTACAATTATAACCACACCCACAACTATAACCACAATTATAGCCATATCTATAACCACAACTCTAAGCACTAAAACCAGACACAACTAAAACCACAACCATGATATAACCACTACAACTATAACCGCATTTCCGGTTATCACAGGTGGCAACATATGGTGCGAAAGAAGTTCAACACACATACAACAACAAAAGACACAGATTTATTCTATAGCCTATAACAGACTGTTGGGGCAAGTTCTGTTAGCGAGTACCTATGGAGACCCGCAGTGTGGAACACAAGCAGGTGGGTGGCCAGCACTACACCCGACCGTCTTTGTCTCCCGAGTGGCGATGTTTATTACACACCACAACAGGTACTCATTTCAGGCAGAGTCGACGTAGGGGAAGCCCTGGACTGGTTCAGATGATCGTCACTGGTGTTGGCCGTGAGCGGGAATCGAACTTTCTCGGGTCCGTGGCGTGGCGTTCAACCGCTACTCTACTGCTCCCTACACATACAACAACCATGAAAGCCAACATAACCACCTTCACCACAACTATAACCACAAAAACATAACATAACCATCACAACTTGTACCACAATCACAATTATAACCACAACCCCAAGTATAACAACAACAATAACATAACCACAACTGTAACTATAACCATGAAAACCCCAACCTCCACGTACACAACTATAGCCACAAAAAATATACCCCCCACAACCGCAATTATTACCACAACCAAAAGCACCAAAACAACCAACATAACCACCTACACCACAACTAAAACCTGAACCACCACTACAACCAGCGATACAACCACAACTATAACCACTGCCACCACATTCAAAACCACCACAACCAACATCACCTCAACCACCACAACCATAACAAGCAACATAACCACAACAACCACATTGATGCTGATACTCTAACACCACCTACACAACCACTTTATCAAGGCTCTATGTATCCGTGTGTCCATGTGTCTCCGTGTCTCCACATGTCCCTGTGAGTGGGTGAATAGATGGGTTAGTGGGTGAGTTGGTGAGTGGGCAAGTGAGTGGGTGGGTGTGTGGGCGATGGAATCGAACCTGCACCTCTGCAGTGCAAGTCCAGTGAGCTAACGACCCGCATGTGGTGGGGTAAAGTGTGGGTACGCCCACCTTGCTCCAAAACGTGGAGATCAGCGTGGAAGAGTAGACCAAATACCCTAATTAGCGGCGTCTAGTGGAGGCCTCCTCCGCCAGCACGCGATTCGCCTCCTTCACAATAAACCCTTCCTTGCAAAGATAAAAAAGTATATTTGACTGATCCCATCAGCCTCTCATCAGCAGCAATGGCTCAACTCGAGCGCCACTCTGGACCGCTTTCCACCTTCAGTGCCTCAGCAGCAGAGCCGGGCTCTGCTTGAACCGATGCCGTGAGCCCAGCAGCTGTTTAGAAGCCTACGGCTGTGGGCCGCCTTTGTCTCTCCTCCACCACTGCTGAGGTGTCCACACCATGCGAGGTTCTCACCTTCAGGCTGAGTCGACCCAGAGGAGGCCCAGGCAGCGAACCGCTTCAGAAGTTGGCGCCAGGTTCACCGGCGGAAGCGGAAGTAGAGAGAGCAGCAGAAGCATCGCGTGTGGGGAGCAGCTGAGGTGTGGATCAGAACTGTGTATTAGTGGTGGTGTGGTAGTGGTGGTGGTGTTCGTGGTGGTGGGGTTGTTAGTGGTAGTGGGGTTGTTATTGGTGGTGGGGTTGTTATTGGTGGTGGGGTTGTTATTGGTGGTGGCGTTGTTAGTGGTGGGGTTGTTGTTAGTAGTGCTCTGTTAAGGCTAAATACGCGGGAGCTTTGTCTTTGGTGGTGTGAGTGGGGGAGGGGGCGTAGAGGGGGGGGAAGGTGCTGGGGGGGTGGGGCTCACAGGATATTGCGTCACTGAGGGCGTGATCACCGAGCCCCGCCCCCACTTGGTTCTGCCGATCTTTTTTCTCACATGTGGCGGTAGAGAAGCACCGAGACGACAGAAGCAGCGACTCTCTGGAGGAAGTGAGGAACTGTAGGTGAGTGGTGATGTGAGTGGTGAGGACGTGTGTGTCTGTGTAGTGTACTGGCAGGAGGAGTGGTGGCGTTAGTGGTGTTACTGATAGTGGTGGTGGTGTGTTGTGAGTGAGTCGTGACGATGTGAGTTCATGTCAGAATCAGAATATTTATACTGGAGTCAGATGAGCTATACAGCTCTTTCTCACAGATGTCCAGTGTTGTGGGTGAGTGGTAAAGATGTAACCTCGCGTTGATGTGAGTTTCTTATTAATGATGTGGGTCCGTGTTAATGATGTGGGTTTGTGATTTAAAGCTTTCGTGACTGCAGTAATTCATATTCTTAGTTCTTTCGGTAAAGTCACGTTGAAGGGAAACAATAAAATAATAAAATATATATAAAACAATAAAATTATCACGACGTTTCGACCATAACACAAACGGTCATCATCAGGTGTGTCTGTTTGCATACATTTATTTATTTTTAAACGGTGTATTTATTTATTTATAAAAAACGTTAGCCCCACGCGCAGCGATTTAGCAGTTTATTTAAAAGGACGAGTCCATCTATGTTCTGAAAAGAGGAGGGGGGAGACGAAACAATCATTGTATGCCGTCTGAAAGCCACTGTAAGCGTGAACAATCAATTAAAACCTGAAATGGTTTATCAAATCTTTCCAATGATTGCTAAGCCAGAATCCATCTTCTCGGTTGAAATTGTCTCTGTGCTTGTATATGTGGATAGCCTCATGAACGAATTTCTCATGGTAACCAGATGGATTACAAAGAACCTCTGTCTTGGAAAAGTCAATGTCATGTGAGCCTACTGAATTATAACAATAATCTGCCACGGCCGAGGTGTTGGTCCTACCGTGTTTAAGGTCTCCTTTGTGTTCACGAATGCGGTCCGAGACATGGCGTTTGGTTTCTCCAATGTAACTACTACCACAGAGGCAACTTAGTTTGTAGATACCAGGGTATTGTATGTCCGGAATCACATCTTTTACAGACGGAACCAGATCACGGATTTTATGTAATGTGTTGAAACGGACCTGGATCTTGTGTTTATTCAAGATTTTGGAGATCTTTTTTGTGATCCCCGCAATGTAGGGTAAAGTGATGGTTTTGAAAGGCTCCTCAAGAGGGTACTTCTTCATGGTTTGAGTGATAGCTTTGCGGATTGTATAGTCGGAGTAACCATTAGCCTTAAGAGCTTGGTGTACGTGCTTGAGTTCACTGCCTATGTGTTCCTGGTCGGATATGCATTGGGCTCTATGATACAGAGTCTTGATGAGAGAATTCTTCTGTGATGGATGGTGATGGGAATCCGGTTTCAGATAAGCATCCGTATGGGTAGCTTTCCTGTAGACAGAGTGGCTCATTGAACCATCAGGTCTCTTTTTAATTAGGACATCCAAAAAAGGTAGCTTGCCATCTTTTTCGACTTCCATGGTAAATCTGATGGCTGGGTGTATGGAATTGATGTGGTCGAAGAATTGGTCTAGAGCAGGCCGGCCATGTGGTCAGATGACAAAAGTGTCATCCACGTACCTCTTCCATAAGGTTGGGCACAGAGTGGCAGTCTGGATGGCGTCAGTCTCAAATTTCTCCATGAAAATGTTAGCTATAACCGGAGATAGGGGGGAGCCCATTGGGGTGCCCTCAGTTTGTTTGTAGAAAGTTCCATTCCAAGTGAAGGGCTATACACATATACAAGCACAGGGACAATTTCAACCGAGAAGATGGATTCTGGCTTAGCATTGGAAAGATTTGATAAACCATTTCAGGTCTTAATTGATTGTTCACGCTTAAAGTGGCTTTCAGACAGCATACATTAAAATTTGTCGTCTCCCCCCTCCTCTTTTCAGAACATAGATGGACTAGTTCTTCTAAATAAACTGCCAAATCGCTGCACGTGGCGCTAACGTTTTTTTATAATTAAATAAATACACCGTTTGAAAATAAATAAATTCATGCAAACCGACACACCTGATGACGACCGTTTGTGTTATGGTCGAAACGTCGTGAGAATTTTTATTGTTTTATATATATTTTATTATTTTATTGTTTCCCTTCAACGTGACTTTACCGAAACAACTAAGAAGATGTGGGTTTGTGTTGATGATGTTGGTTCACGGTGAGGATGAGTCTGTGATGTGACGTGACTCGTGTTGTGACGTGGGAAGCAGTGCCGACGTGCACCCTCTACCCTGTGTGATCCTCGCCTTCGTCTCCCGCTCTCCACACAGAGACCCGGACCGTGCGAGAGACGCCGCGAATTATGTGCACTCTGCACTGTTCGGACCGTGTACCAGTCGGAGTGCGGGCGGTGTTGTTGCAGTGAATGCCACGCTGCCCTCCAAGTTCGACTCCCGCTCACGGCCACCAACACTGCTGACGATTACCTCAACCACTCCTGGGCCTCCCCTTGTAGCCATAACGAGCAGCACCTACGAAGACCGGCACGGCACACGACACCAGTGTTGGTGGCCGTGAGCGGGAATCGAACCCCGGGTCGCTAGGTTCATAGCACAGCGCGCTAATCACTACACTACCGCACACACACACAGACACACACAAACACACAGATACACACACAGATACACAGACATACACACAAACACTCAGACACACACACAGACATACAGACACACACAGATGAGACACAACACACATCCGCCCTCGGGCCGTGACGTCACACCCGCTTCCACCCAGTGTGCCGCTAGAGCCACGCTGCAAGCTGCCTGCTCAGGAGCGCCTCTCTGCACGAAGCCTCCTGGAGCCTCTCTCGTAGCAGTCACCATGGAGGCTCACGGGCTGCGCAGTACTTCACGCACCCTCGTGACGCTGCTCGTGGCGAGCTCCGCGTTCCTCGCGTCTGTGCCCACGGAGGAGAAGAATTTCTCCCCTAACTGGCTGGTTAAGCTGAGGGGAGCCTGGGAGGTCCAACCGCCACAGGCTGGACAGCCTCTACCTCTCACCAAAGCGACCGTGGCCGTCCACATCAGCAACCGCCTCACAGGTCACGAAGCCGAGAGGGTGCCTCGAGTCGCTTCCTCTCCCAGCCATGGCATGGAGGTTCCCCAAGGAGGAGGAGAAGACGACGACCCAGCTCCTTCAGGGTGGACGACCTTCATGGAGATGCTGCACAGTGGGCCGGTGGCCATCGCCACGAGGTGGCGAGCGCGGGGATCACCCTCCTCAGCCTCGGAGTGGCGGCTGAAGAATGCAGTGGTGAGTGCCGACTTCACGCTCACACAGGCCATCAGCGTGGCACCGTGACATACACCACATGCAGAGACACCACACGCAGAGATGCATCACGCGTACAGATCACTCGCGCAGATATAAGAATCTCACTCGCATACACCACACACACATCCTAGACAAAGTCGCATATGTCATTTGGAACAAGCAAACACCTTGCTCAATTAAGTATACTTAAAAATTATCCACTGCAACTTTAAGGGTGTTTTTTGTTACTGGCAGCGTGGCATTTGGGACATGTGCTGGACTCAGCTGTCCTTGTGCGGCGTTGGTGAGTTGCGCTGGTGTGGACAGAACAATGTCCCCTAGCCAGTAGAGTCAGAACAATAATATTTTTTTATGGTTGAGGAATCCGATGAGCTATAAAGCTCTTTTTCACAGATGTCCGGTAGGGGCTGGTAAGAACGTTACAACAACAAATACTACAAAAACATGATAATAGTGCAAAGTACAAGAAAGGTTAACAAATCACCCAAACACAAACAAATAAAACTAAACCAGCCCCATCATACTCTTTGGTTCTTTCGGTAAAGTCACGTAGGTATAAAATAAAGTAAATCACGATGTTTCGGGTGCAACACAAGCGTCCATCATCGGGTGGGGAAAGCATGGTCTGCTGCTGAGGCAGACTGATTTATTTTATTTTATACCTACGTGACTTTGCCGAAAGAACCAAAGAGTATGGATTCCTGCAGTCACGAAAGCTTCAAATCAAGAACACCCCCATCATACCAGTCAAAGCCCACTGAGGTACTAACTTATTTTTCAGATGGAACCTGGTCACAAATGAAAGCTCAACCTCGTAAACCGCGCACGCACGTGAGCGCAAACCGCTACTGTAGGCGATTGCGCAGGTACGCGAGCGCTGGGCACCACCAAAAATAGTCGTGTAGGCACGCGCGTGCTGAACAATACTGTAAACGATCGTACAGGTACGGACACCAAGCACGCTCTACTCCTTTATTCGCCGCAAACAGCCGCGTGTGCGCGCGAACACAAAACACTCTCCACCCTCCTCTTCACCCTCCAAAGGAGCACATGAAAAAGTTTATTCCCCTACCAGTTATTTTATTTACCGCAAGCAACCCGTTAAGCTACGCGTAATTGTGTGGGTCAGTGGATGTCAGCCTATTCCCCTTGAGATCCTAGACTGTATTTCCTCTGCCTATCGCTCTGCTTTCTACCCTCGATCAAATAGCCCAAACTTACCTCTCTCTCTTACTCACGTGTACTTCCACTCTGCTGCACTGGAAGCTGTAGAAAAGCGATCAGTAGAGGGTTGAGCCTGGCTGCGCTGAAGTGCATCACGCGGACGTCTCGAACGGCTAACTCCCCTCCTGCGTGGACCGCGATGATCTTGAAGAAGAACTGCCTTGCTACCTGAATCCCCCTCCCTTTATCCCACCTACAACAAAGGAATTTCGCCGTTTCGCTCCCTTGGCCTCCCGTCCAATCAGGGTCTCGGATTTTCCCGCCCTTCGATACCCGGATCCCAACTCGGGTGATGTCGCCGCAGTGATCTCTCCGACATCCGCTCTCTGTTCTCCTGCTACCAGTCCACTGACCCGTGCTTGTGTGTGTGTGGTTCCACTCGCGGTGGCTCGATGGCCCTTGCCGTGACCATGCAACTTTAATATTAGGTCCCGGCACCGCAGTGCATGTCAGCTACAGGGGGAAGATCGCCCAATTTCCCGGCCGCAGGAAACCATGAAGATCGATCCCATTAGGGACTTCTGGAAAAAAAACCTATCGGCCGGGTGACCTCCCCTCCTGGCTCTACGTGGGGCGTGTGTGCGTTCGTGCGGGGGGAGGGGGGGTGGCGAGGGTGCACCGCGTTGGCGTCGGCATCCCCCGGTGGCGGCTTCACGGCGGTGGGCACGGCCTCGGCAGAGCGGCTCTGCTGCGGCGGCCTCACGACTGTGCAGTGGGCAAAACGCGGACGTCTGAGAAGGCACCAGCCCCGGGAGAGTGGCGGGAAATCCGAGGCATCGGTGACGGCGTCGCGGCGGTGGGCACGGCTCCGCTGGAGCGGCTCCGCTGCGGCGGCACCACAGATGACGGTTCCCCAAGATGGAGAATACCCGTCTCCCTCAAGGTGGACGACCTTGATGAAGATGCTGCACAGTGGGCCGGTGGCCATCACTTACGACGTGGAGAGCGCGGGGATCACCATTACCAGCCTAAGAGTCTGGCTGAAGAATCCACTAATAAGAGAGAGAGTATGCTGGCTTCACTGTCACATAGAACATCAGCAGGACACCACAACAGAGACACCACACCCAGAGAGGCATCATGGATATAGATCACTCAGGCAAATGTCATAATCTCACATGCATAGATGACACAAATCAGAATCAGAATATTTATACTGGAAGAATCCGATGAGCTATTAAGCTATTTTCACAGATGTACAGGAGAGGCAGCTTAGAACGTTACAACAACAAACAATAAAAAATCACACTCACATCCTCGACAAAGTCGCACACATTTATTACAAGCACACATTGTTCATGTTGGTGGATTACAAATAGTTGTCCGATATTTACCACTGAAAGGCAGGTACAACACTCGTGCTCAATCAATGGTGGTGGTGTGGCAGATGGCAAGTGAAAAAACAATATTTGAGTGGAGTGACCAACAGGGGAAGAAGGAGACTGCAATCTCTTGCCTCTCATAATGATTTTGTTTCCGGTTTTAAACAGAAGTCATCGCAGCGCAGACGAGTTTACCGAAGCCGCTACATGAGAGGATCCATGTGGAAATTGGCTCGGAGCAAGTGCCACCCCATGAAAATCAAGAGGACCCATAGATCCCTCAAGACTCAACTGGATGGCTGCTCCATGATGAATAGCTCACCAACACTTACCAGCGCACCCACCAACAGCACCACTCCTACCAACACCACCACTCCTACCAACACCACCATTCCTACCAACACCACCATGACAAACCCCACCCCGAAAAACACCGCTATCTCGACTAACACCATTACACTTTCAAATACCACCACCTCTACCAATACTATCCTGAATAACACCACCACCCCTTCCACCCCTACAAACCCTACCAACAGCATTTTCTCCACCTTCACTACCACCCGGACCAACACCATCATCCCAGCTGAGTGTGAGTGGTGTCACCTCATGATAATGGCCCGCATCAATGCCCGCCGCACTAAAATAAGCTCAATTACCCCTACCAGCTCAATCACCAACTCCACCGCTCCTACCAACTCCGCCACTTTGACCAATCCCACGTTTACCAACATTACCTCCTCTACCCTCACTACCACCCCTACCCACATCACCCCAGCTGAGCATGTGTCCAGCCTCATGATCATGAGGGAAAAGAGATCACTCTTCATGGCTGGATGAATGCCTGCTCCACCACTCCTACCAACTCCACCACCTCTACCAACCACACACCTACTAACACTACCTCCTCTGCTAACCCAACCCTGACCACCATCACTTCCTCTACCCTCAACACCACTCCTTCCCACATCATCACCCCAGCTGAGCGTGAGTCCCGCCTCGTGATCATGAGGGCAAAGAGACCACTCTTCATGGCCCGGATCAATGCCTGCTCCACCACTCCTACCAACTCCACCACCTTTAGAATCCGCACACCTACCAACACCACCACCCCTCCCAACACCGCTACCCTTACCAAACGCAACTACTCCGACGAACACCACCACTCCTACCAAAACCAACCCTACCAACGCCAACCCTACCAACACCAACCATACCAACACCATTATTCCTACCAACACCACTCCCCCTACCAACACCAACCCTACCAACACCAACCCTACCAACACCAATCCTACCAACACAATGACTCCTACCAACACAACCACCCCAACCGACACCATCACTCTTTCCAACAACAGCCCTATCAATGCTACCTATCCTACAATTGGCAACTCTATAAACACCTTTACCTCTACCAACACCACCACCACCACCACCCCAAATAAGAAATAATACAAAATAAATAACATTCCAACATCGCTGCACCCTTTCCATGTTCCCTCCTTTGTTTACGCGTCATCCATTAAAATAAGTTATTGTTATTTTTTAAGAATAATAGTTACTAAGAATATTGTTTTGTATTAAGTGAAGTCATAATATTGTTCGAAAAGCTGGTTAATGTAGATCCTTTGTCAGTCATTTCTAGATGATTGCCTCGCCTTGCCTACATTCACCTTGGTGACTCAATCACATGCTCAAGGACACGAGTGATATTTTCGGCTAACAGAAGGTGTAAACCTACCTTTACCACCAGCAGTTGGATGGACTGGTGAAGTTGTCTAAACAGAACCATTTATATGCCCGATGTTGATTGCTTCCAATGGGTATGCTTGTGACTGACAGATCTGTGGTGAGCAGAAGTGTAAAGGTTAGCGTGCTGCGCTACGAACCCGGCGACCCGAGTTCAATTTCCACTCATGGCCAACACCAGTGATGATTATCTAAATCGTTACTAGGCCTCCCCTAGGTCGACTCAGTCTCAAATTAGTGCCTGGTGCTTATTTAGCTTAGGCTACCTCACATGCCATGTCAGCCTTCATAAGGCGCTCGCTAACAGCGCTTGCCACAACAGTCTTAAGTCTTTACGGAGGATCTTTGTCTTTGACTGACACATCTGTGGGCTAGAGTGTAGCTTGATTTAGTGTTCATGTGAGGGATGTGCTTTGCCTGCCGCCACCACTGCGTCTCCGCTCATGTGTGTTTAGCCGTGTCAGTGACGCGCCACGATGTCACTGCTGCTGCTGCTGTCACTGCCACGACCCAGTCGGTGTAGGGTGCTCTGGGACGAACTAAAAAAGTGGCACGAGGATTATTGCTCCTACTTCAGCAGATCAAGAACGGTTCTCATGGAGTCATCAAAATGCACCTGAAACCACTGCTGAGCATCTCAATCACATATGTGAAATGTCACCAGTGGTGTCCGTTGCCCCTGCTGTGAGTGGCGGAGATGTCCGTGAATGGTGATGTCCCTGAGTGGCGGTGGAGTCTTTGTACAACGCGGCTGCTGTATTCGTGATGAAATAACCTGAGACGAGCATGCTTGGTGGAGCTCAACAGAAGGTGGTGAGGCAGAGGTGTGAACTGAAAGTTCGAGCTTAAGGCGTGAGCTCAAGGTGTAAGGTCGAGGTATAAGCTGATGTGAGCTGGAGATGCGATCTGGAGGGGAGCACGCGGTGTCCCCATGCTCACAAGCGTCGTGTTGTGGGAGGTGGCCCGAACTAAACTATTTTTATTTACCAAGTAAGGCCCACTGGTCCATGTAGCTCTTTTTCAGACGCGACCTGGTCACAAGGGAGCAGCGGCACTCTGCGCTGTCTTCGCGGAGGGGGTCCAAGGGGCGTTGGGGGGGGCTCTGGGGTGCGGTCACCGCATCGCGCCGCTTTTAGATGCGCTTCTGCGGCCATCTGGACCGCTCTTCCTTCCGATATTTGGAAGCCATTGGAGCTCTGCACTTTTAAATGTCTTTGACAGCTCATTTTCTTAGAACCGCTTTTTGTGCTTAGTTTGTTGTCCTTCCCCAGCACCTTCGATTAGCGCGGTTGGCTACGTACGGTGCGATAGAAGTTCAACATACATACATATTCTATGTTAGTGCTGTATTTTGTGCATTGGTGTTGCAGCCAGCCAGAAACCGGCGCGACCAACAATATCCCCAAGCTCTGTGGTCCTACATTGGGATTATTTGTCGATACCGCGTTGGCAGTGGTGCACAAATAACACAAATCACTGAACTCATTCGTTAATACAACGGCTGCCTTAAGAGGAAAATATATCATGGGCGATGTTTCAGGCAATGGGCCCCACTGCATGACATATGTTTGCCCAGCTCCATTCAAGAGCGAGTATACATGTGAGGGGAGAGAACCAACGCGTGTGAGGGGGAAACATTCAATCTCCGAGAGCTGGAAATGTCTCCGCTTGCTGCGCTGCCCAGACCCTGGCTAGGCCAGGAGATGGCGACCTCAGCGACCACGGGTAGGAGTTTCACCAAATTTGTGTGGCGATCCACATGTGCACGCACACGTGCACGCACACACACATAGACTTACACACTCACACACACAGACTCACTCACAGACTCACTCAACAACAACCGCCATTCGCCACTAAGTAGGGCGGCGATGTCACCACGACGCTTGTGCCAGGCCATGTGCACCTTGAGGCCACGTGAAGTGTCGAACGCCCGCTGGCAGGAGGTCACGGGGCAGACCCAGGTGCCACGGGTCGACTGAGATGACTGGCTGATGCACCACCTGTGCCCCCTACTGTGCCAACCTGCTGTGCCTTAGTCACCCGGCGCTCCGCTCGTTGTTGTGAGCGTCGCTCCTCCGCCCTCCGTTGTTGGAGGGCGACTGCCTCCAACTGCCCAGTAGCGTTCTTCACGAGCCTCCTCCACAGAGGCCGATCTTGACAGCGCTGGTACCAGTCATCGGCAAGTCCACTCAGCTCCACGTCCTCCTGTACCACATCACTCCATCTCTTCTCTAGCCCATGCCGCGCCCGTTTAGCCCCCTCGATCCGACCGAACAAAAGCTGTTTCGGCATGCGGTGGCTGGGCATGCGGGCTACATGACCCAGCCAACACAGCCTTGCCTGCCAGAGGAGCTCACCGATGGGACCTTGCCCAGATCTTTTGAGGATTTATGAGCTCCTCACATAATCCAGCCTGGTTAAACCCAGGATGGATCGTAGGCAGGCCAGCTTAAATGTTTCCAACCTGCGAAGATGCTCCATTAGGGGGGTCCACGTTTCACAAGTGTAGAGAAGGAAGGGAATGACCGTGGCCGAGAAGACCCGAAGCTTAATGCGAAGTGACAGACCAGGTAGCTTCCACACAGCGTTACGCAACCGATGAAAAGATATTGCCGCTCACACACTCACTCACACACTCACACAGACACACACACAGACTGACACAAAGATCCCCCGTATATCCTGAACAGACTTTTGGGGCAAGTGCTGTTAGCGAGCAGCTATGCATGGCACACGAGGGGGTGGGCAGCCAGCACCACGCCCGGCCGCCTTTTTCTCCCTAGTGGCGATGTTTACACACAGCACCGCGCTAACCGCTGCACCACCGCTCCCCCGCTGTTACAGTATAGCACTGTCCCCAGGTAAGATGGCCGCCCGCCTCCACGTGACTCGGCGCGCGCACTCGGCACGTGGTGTCATCACCACGTGGTGTCACCCAAAGCGCGGTCTCGCGCCATCCCTGCTCACGGAGTCGCTGCCGCATTGGTCTCTGGGCCTCTCGTGTCCAGCGTCTGTCGGTCTCTTGTGACTCTGTGTGCGAGTCGCTGGCTATCTGTAAGGGTCTCTTCTGGGTCTTTGTGCGAGTCTCTGGGTCTCTATGTGAGGGTCTGGGTCTCTGTGTGAGGGTCTCTGGGCCTGGTGCAAGGAACAAGAAAATGGAGCCTGCCAATGTCCCCCTCTCCTCCACGTGGCGTGGCAATGCAGCCGCTCCCCGCTCGTGTGGGCCAGTGCAGTTGCACCGCCTGCACACGCGGTAGTAGACGCGGTAGCCACTGGTGGTGTATCGCGTGCTCATAATTTTCTGTACTGTATCGTCATTTCCTGAACAGGAACATAAAGGTAATTGTCTATAGCACACAATACAGGTTTATAGCACATAATACAGTTTTTTTGGTACAATTTTACGTGATCTAACCAAAAAAAACGTGTATTATGGATAATATTTTTCGCGAAAGCCTGCGTGTTAAACAGTTTATAGCACAGCCTGCGTGTTAAACTGTTTAGTCATGCGCTTGTGTTTTAGTGTTGCCCTTGCTCCCAACACTCTGATTAGCACAGTTGGCTACGTTGAAAGAAGTTTAACACGCTACAAGTTATTTTACTTTCTACATCCATTAATGGAGCAGATCACGGCAAAAATAACAACTAAAGTCTCGAGTAAGGCAATGTGTTATATTCTGTTTTGTCCATGATGACAGTGGCATTGCCCTTGTCGGCTGAGAGGACGACAGTATCATCCCTCTTTTTTAATTGAGAACTACTCAACGATGGCAGCTATACAAAAATAAAAAGAGATCCCACCAACAGCCTGGTCACCAAAACGAACAAAATGATCTCTGATTCAACAGCATTAATTGATGAGATCAAACAGTTCTCGTTGAAACCCTCTGCTGCCTGACCACCAAGATTATATGGCCTTCCAAAGATACACAAAGAAGATACACCCCTTCGTCCCATCGTCTCTACTATCATCTCCCCCACCTACAAACTGGCACGTTTTCTTGCTGATATACTGCGACCTTTCACTGGAAAAACCACCTCTGCGGTATTAGATTCTACTCACCTGGTATCGACAATCAAAGGCATTTCCCTGTCCCCAGACGACCTGCTTGTCAGTTTTGACGTGGTGTCCTTGTTCACCAAAGTCCCGGTACCTGACACCATCGCTATCATTGAAGACCTGGTTCATCAAGGACTGCATACTGGTGTACCCCCCTTGGTGAGACATTGCTCAACCAACACATACTTCACCTGGAATGAAACTTTCTACAAACAAACTGAGGGCACCCCAATGGGCTCCCCCCTATCTCCAGTTGTAGCCAACGTATTCATGGAAAAAATTGAAACTGACCCCATCCAGACTGCCACTCTATGCCCGACCTTATGGAAGAGGTAAGTTGATGACACCTTTGTCATCTGGCCACATGGCCAGCCTGCTCTAGACGAATTCCGCGACCACATCAATTCCATACACCCAGCCATCAGATTTAACATGGAGGTCGAAAAAGATGGCAAACTACCCTTTTTGGATGTCTTAATTAAAAGGAGACATGATGGTTCAATGAGCCACTCTGTCTACAGGAAAGCTACCCATACAGATGCTTACTTGAAACCGGATTCCCACCACCATCCATCCCAGAAGAACTCCCTCATCAAGACTCTATACCATAGAGCCCAATGCATTTCCGACCAGGAACACATTACCAGTGAACTCAAGCACGTACACCAGGCTCTCAGGGCTAAACACAATCCGCAAAGCCATCACTCCAGTCATGAAGAAGGATCCTCTTGTGGAGCCACTCAAAACCATCACCTTACCCTACATTGCAGGGGTCACTAAAAAGATCTCCAAAATCCTGAATAAACACAAGATCCAGGTCCGATTCAACACAGTACATAAAATCCGTGATCTGGTTCCATCTGTAAAAGATGCTGTTCCAGACATACAGTACCTGGGCGTTTACAAACTAAAGTGCCTCTGTGGTAGTAGCTACATTGGAGAAACCAAACGACATATCTCGGACCGCATCCGCGAACATAAAGCAGACTTGAAACACGGTAGAACGAACTCCTCTGCCGTGGCAGATCACTGTTATAATTCATTGGGCTCACATGACATTGAATTCTCCAAGACGGAGGTTCTTTGCAAACCAACCGGCTACCATGAGAGATTCGTTCATGAGGCCATTCACATATACAAGCACAGAGACAATTTCAACCGAGAAGATGGATTCTGGCTTAGTAACCATTGGAAAGATGTTTTAAACCATTTCTGTTCTTAATTAATTGTATTTTACGATGACCTTCAGACCGCAGCTCTTTCGCCAGAATTGACTCTTAATACCTCTCACACCACGGTAAATGGTATGGTTTACAACATGGAGTATAATAGCGCCTCGCAGCTGTCTCTCTCCCCCTCCTCTGTTCCGACCATGGATGAACTCGTCTGTCTGAACGGGGCCCATAGCTATCCGTGTTGCTAAAGTTGAGGGTAAGAATCCACCCATTTTTTCGCCATATAGCATTGTGAAATATAACGACTTATTGTTGGTAGCTTATCTGATTGGAGAATATAGAGTTTATTGATAACATTAAGGTAATTTATATTTTAGTTTTTTATTGGTTCACTATATAGTACTGTGAATAGCTCAGATGTGTAGGCCTTGACTTCAACATAGCCATTTCTGTGACCAGTCACTAGCTAATCACTCAGTTATTTCAATGCTAAATTCGCCTAGTTATTTCAAGGATACATTCTCCTGTTTGATTTGTACTAAGTGCCTCGGTGAATGTGTATGCTCTGACTTTAACATAGCTATTTCTGTGACCAGTTAGAAGCTAATCACTCAGCTATTTCAATGCTAAATTCTATGCTAATTCCTTTGTCAAGGGGTGCCTCTGCGGATGTGTATGCTTTAACTTAGCTATTTCAATGCTAAATTCTATGCTAATTCCTTTGTCAAGGGGTGCCTCTGCGGATGTGTATGCTTTAACTTTTAACATAGCCATTTCTGTGACCAGTCACAAGCTAATCACTCAGCCATTTCAATGCTAAATTATATGCTAATTCCTTTGTCAAGGCGCTTTGTTTCCTCTCACACAGCTTAAAGGTCGTGATCTGAACGTGGCTTTTTCACTCCAGTGCTGTCCTACCAGACAGTCTCGTCCCTTCACCTGATGAAGGCCGCTTGTGTTGTGGCCGAAACGTCGTGAGAATATTATTGTGTTATTTTATTTTATAAATTTACTATTTTATTCTCATTCTACGTGACTTTACCGAAAGAACCAAAGAAGATGAATCATTGCAGTCACGAAAGCTTTAAATCGGACTCGTCCTTCTAAATAAACTGCCAAATCGCTGCGTGTGGTGCTAACGTTTTTAATAAATAAATACACCGTTTAAAAATAAATACATTTATACAAACCGACACACCTGATGACGACCGTTTGTGTTATGGTCGAAACGTCGTGAGAATTTTTATTGTTTTATATATATTTTATTGTTTCCCTTCAACGTGACTTTACCGAAAGAACTAAGAATATGAATTACTGCAGTCACGAAAGCTTTAAATCACAAACCCACATCATTAACACGGGCCCACATCATTAATAAGAAACTCACATCAAGACGAGGTTACATCTTTACCACTCACCCACAACACTGGACATCTGTGAGAAAGAGCTGTATAGCTCATCTGACTCCAGTATAAATATTCTGATTCTGACATGAACTCACATCATCACGACTCACTCACAACACCTGATATGGTTTATCAAATCTTTCCAATGCTAAGCCAGAATCCATCTTCTCGGTTGAAATTGTCTCTGTGCTTGTATATGTGGAT